>NC_084595.1:35682264-35982264 GCF_033807715.1 Cololabis saira
CTCTACGAGTCCCTGCGGCTGAGAATCAGCAACTTTCAATCTCCGTGTGTTAGCGCGCAAGAGGACGCAACTGTACGTTTGGGATGGGTGATGAGATGAGCAGACAGCACAGCGTGAGAGCGAAAGAACGACACACACACACACACTCATGCATAAAAAATAAAATAAATAAAACGCACACAAGGTCTAATATCAGCTTGGTCCCCGATTCCCTTTAAGAGACCTGAGAGCTAAAGGGGGAGAAATAAATACTCTGCTTTATTACAGGGAGATAGAGGAGAGGGGAGGGGAGAAGGAAAAGTAAAACAGAGAGGCAGGAAAAGACTGTATACTCTCTCTCTCTCTCTCTCTCTCTCACAGACACACACACAACTGGCTCTACCTGATCTTGCTGAATCCCATATAGTAGTGGAGAACTCTTTATTTCCCCAAGTCAGCAAACCTCCCTCAGGCCTGTCGTCTCGTATACTGTCAGTTGACGAAGTAAAACGAGAGCCGCGCACGGCATAACACAGTATTACAATAATACACAAACTGTGCTTCATAGCACTCTGTCTTACATTATAGGGAAAAGATCTGTTCCCGTTGCTTAAATCGAGAGCCATATGAGTAAATGACTGCTATGAACAAAATAAACCATGAAGTCCACTGTGGGAGAGCTGGGTGGCTTTACTCACCGGCCTGCTGGAGTGGCTCATCCAGCAGAGAATTAATTGTAGAAAAATATTTTCCCAGGGAAAACTAAGTGGGATTTTATTAGTTTACCCATCCATACTGTTAAAACTTTTGGAGTAGTACATCTTAAAAAATGCTTGAAATCTAGAACGTGCCGCTGACTTGCACCACGCGGCTTCACAGCATGTTCGTCCCCGTCACCTTGTCTATACAGACAGACATCAATTAAAAAGATTAAAACAAATGAGATGCAAGGTTAGGAAGATTACTGAAATGTAACATTATTCAACCTTGACTTAAAACTGCAGAGTTTCAGCAGCCCTGATGCATTCAGGGAGTTTGTTACCCCAGTTCAGGCCATAAAAAGCCTGAAAGCCTGGTTCTGACTGGTTCATAATGGACCAGGAGTGCAATCATTTCTCTCAGTTACACGTTTTGCCATTCTGAAATTAGTCTAATCAGTGCTACGTCAACAGTACAGTCGATATCAATACATTTGGCGGTGAACTGACGGCAGAGTAGCTCGACTTACTCTACCGTCAACAAATTTATCGAAACAAAGAGCACCGGTTAATGTACCAATCTAAAGGAAATGTTCCAGGGGAAAACAGGGGAGGGCACTGCTGGTATTTACTTTGGTTTTAGCCCCATTCTTATCTGCTCTTGTTTCTGCCTCCGAACAAGGCTTTTTGTCCGTACCGGATGGTTGTGGTGTTTGGAAAGTTCTCCTCCAGAGAGCTTCCGCCATCACAGCTGTCTTTGCTGACCTTTTCTAAAATGGAAACTTGCCGGCAGTACCTACATGACTGACAAGTTTAGGTACGCATACAACCCATGCGATTTCTGTATGTTGCCATGTTGTACTGAGGCCGCTATGTTGCTCGCTACCGCCACACATGGCAGAAATTGGCATTGCAGGCCTGGATTGACCACAGCTTAACTCTGCACCCAAATACATAATCATCGTGGATGTGACATGGCGACACTAATTTTTCTCCCGCTCATTTGTCGTTTCTAGTATATTTGGGGATATTTTAACCTAAATTTTACACATTGCGCCTTGAAGGTGTATGGAGTGCAGGATAAAAACATTCCTCGTCTGGTGTTAATTACTGCGAACATTACTTATCTTTCATGATGTCCGAGAAAGAGGAAACACAGACACCTTTCCCCCCCATACGAGCCAATTCTTTAAATGTGAATGCATATCTACATGTGCACCTCTTCTTGCTCTTTGCCAAATTTCAGGTAATGCTTTCACACATTGTTGAAATACAGTGAATACAGTTATTGAAGTAGATAATAGGGCTAATTACTAAGCCAACATCCCGTAGCTTCTCTCCAACATTATGACATATCATAATAATGAGAAGGGATGTGCCATCTTTCTGCGACTTTATTATCACGTCTATATCCGTTTCCTTTCCACTGTGCAACTCTTTACACTGACTTCATATTTATAAGCTGTCGGCTGGCTCTGTGGCGTTTCTCGACTGTTGTGTTGTTGTGCATCTAAATGAATACAAGTTAAGAACTCGTAGAGCGTTACACAACACTGACATCACAAAATATCTCTCCAATATTATGCTCAGTTGATAGATAATATGTTTTAGAACTGAAACTGCAAGACTGTGACAGCTTTGACATTTTTACTAAAAACGTATCCTGCCAGATTCTCCTACTGGCCCAAACGTATTTGTGACACACCCAACACCATATTCCTATATTTAACAAAAGCACATATCGATAATACATACAGACATAGAACATAAACAAGCGACCAACTCTGCTCTTCAGGGTCATCATAACCTTCCCTGACGTGCCAGCTCCATGTCCTCATCACCACACAATAAATCACAGACCAACCTTAATGATGGTGCAAACAACAACGCGAAGATTGAGCAGCAAGTGCCAACTAAGCATTTCCTATCTAATCCCTTTTCTCTTCCTTCCACTGGTTTCTGATTGTCCAACTCATCTTTTTTGTTTACCCCAAAAAAGAAAGAAGCAATTCCTTCACTTAGCAATTCTTTCATTTTCTCCACAAAGACTACCAGACTCTTAAACAGGAGTGTGTGAAAGTGCCAGGATTCTCACTAAATCACATCCTTTTATAACTCTGTGGGGAAGAGGGACGGTCCCTCTGACCATGTGTCACCCAGAAAAAACACATTTCCTTTGAGTCCAGGTAGGCCCTCTACAGTCAACATGGACATCCTTTCATATTTTAAATTATATAATATACATTACGTACGTACGCATACATACACACACACACACACAGTCTTTATATATGTTCATATGTATTTGTGTGCATGCGTACCTGTGTGTGTGTACGCATGTGTGTGTGCGTGTGTGTGTGTGGTGTCTCTAGTTGTAGTAATCCCACGCTTTTCTGGCCCAGATCAAGCAGACATGGGAACGCCACAATGGATTACTCATGGAAGAGGGGGATTTACAGAGAAGGAGAAAGATCAATGGAGGAAGGTACAGTACAAAAGGAGATGAAGCAAAGACTTTCCTTAATACCATTAGCTGGTACCTGCAGCGGCACAGAGGAAAAAAGAAGGTACCAGTTTAACATTACCATTTTTAATCAATATAGTTCACTTTAGCCGCGCAGGTTTGAACCATGCGAAACAGAGAGATGTTTAACACAAACCAGGATAATGAAAAAAGGAAAGTTAAACCGAAATGTGGTTGAGTTTGCCAACTTGCACAAATTAATACATTTTTAGGTAGAAAACACTTTTATCAAACCTTGTGTTGTTTCTTTAAACCACATGCTTATCACACATATTTAAAAATTCAGAGACAGATCTTCCATGACAGCACTTGTAAACCAACTTGTAAATAGTGGACTTCTTTTTGAAAACATTCTGCACAAAATCTTATTCTTTTCTTTTATCAATGGCAACTGTTTGGCTGAGACTTCTTGAGCGCAATCACGCTCTCTTTGCCTACAAAACAAACAAAAAGAATTTATATACTAACTTACTTCCAACAAAATAAGGTTAAAATTCCAATCAACTGTGTCAACCACACTTTGACTCAGTTTTTGTTAACCTTTCATTCAAAGTTTGTGTCTTCCATCAAAATCATTGACCTCACTGCCCCTTCACTGGCAGAGAAAATGTTTCACTGTAGATGAAGACAAAAGTCTTTGCTGAAGTCAGTTAACATGGCATTACAAACTGCAGACTCTTTTCACTCACATCTACAATCCTTCACAAAATGTAGCCTTTTATCACTCCGTTTGTTGATAGAGGGCCAAACTGATGGTTCATGGGCGACCTCCTCGCCTCGGGCTCTATTTTTACCATGTGAAGAGTAAAATATGCCGAAATTAAAATGAGAAATCTTCTCCAACCGTTAGCAGTATATTCTTTCTTACATAAAAGACATATTGTCCAAAATGTCATTGGCCAATCAATTATTTTTAGGGCTGTTTGATCTATAAATACGAGATGCTTGTTACAGACTCTCATTGGCTCCTTTAGCTTGTAGATGGAGGTTTTGCTTCAAATGTCACGGGCCATTTGCTCGCATTCAGCCCCACCTGTCCATCATCAGCAAGCCACCTCCCCCTCTCCAGGTCATTTAGAAACCAAAATAGTGCACGTGATGAAAAACGTGAAAATTAACCAGCAACACCAATACAGCTGTTATTCATTTCCTAGCAGATTTAGTATAGATTTTATGTGATGGAAACTGTAATTGTCAAAAAAAAGCAACAAAGTAATGTAATACATATGAAAGAGCTGACCTTTTTTTTTTAACTCTAATCCTAACTCAAATGGAGGACAAAGTAAAATATCCGAGACCTGCGTCCGTCAAAATAGGAATATAGTACAACAGTTCTATTTTTATACCCCAGTCCACAACAGCCGGTTTTAGGACCTGGAGTCAGACACTACACTCCATCTCCTCCACCCTTTTTTTGCAGTCAGTGTTACGACATTAAGCTACACACTTCTGAGGTACAGCAAATGCAGTATGGTGCGAAGTCTATACACACAAGGCAAAGTGGCAAAGTTGGATAACTTTACTCTGAGCTGTTCACATTTTTGCAGGATATTGTGACTTCACACACCCAGGTCAATCTTTGGCAGCTCTAAACTAAGTGGCAGGATTGTATCAGGGTTTGTGATGTGGTAGCCTCTACTTTTCTGCTACTGGTGGACAACGAGCTCATTACCATTAACAAGTCTGCATATTTTTTAGTAAATCAACATTAATCTGCTCTGCACTTCGATAACTGCTCTGGTCATCACGGAGCAGAGCTGGTTGTGCCTTTCTTCCCAGATTAGTGAAATGCTGGAAGCTCACTAGCAGAACTGGACGCTCCCATCAGTGTTGCATATGAACTGCAATCGCAGGCTAATTTGCCTGGAAAAGCAAATCTGCCTCTTCGTCTAATTATATGACATGGTTCAAGAGTGAGGAGAGTCCTAATTAGTCTTTTCGTTAGTCCTGTCCAACTGTAGAAAGGTCAGATACAAACGTATTTTATGCAGTTACAGCAAGTATGGAAGAACACACACACACTTAAGCTTCCATAAATGGCTCGTACTTTGATTCCTTCATCATTCATTCTTCAAAAAGTGGGACAAACACTTAAAATTCAAACACACACATCCTCCCTTGAAGTTAGCAGTGTCCAGGTTGGGGAGCGCCAAATTCAACTCTGTGCATCTCAATGACAACCACATATCCACAGGGATTTATCTCAGTAAATAAACTGCTCTCGCCCAACAACACGCACATAATTTACTCTGTACGCCCAAAAAACACGCGACGCAGCTGTGTGGAACCAGTCGGAGTGAGGCAGCCAGGCGGGCCATCGGCTCTGCCTCCCCTTTCATCTGTGCCCTCTGGAGTGCACTCATTTTCACTAAATTCACCTTTAATTGAGAACTAATTCAACTAACTAAGCCATACTTATGCTGTAGATAGACTGGATAAGGGCTGAGGAGTCCGGTGAAGAGGGAGAAACAGGGAGCGTAGGATCCAAGGAAATAGGAAGCAGAGTGGCACTTGGAGCGGCAGGGGAGTATCTGCCGTCTGTTTCATTCTCACTCTCGAAGGAGATAAGCGGTTTGAATAGAAAAAGAATAGACAGAAAAGAGAAAGAAGGATGAAAGAAAATTTTACAATGTAATGTGTCATTTGTTGCCAAGAGGATGACGATTCAAAAACCTTCTGGTATAATAAAGAAAGCTCAATTGATATTTTGACCACAAAGTCTTTTTTAAAAGGCAATTTAAAAAACAGCCTCTCAAAGTTTTCTAAAATGTGTCTTCAAGTAGCAAAGATGTCTGTGACCTGTTCTAAATTTCTACATGGACCAATGTGCAAAATGTCAACAGAGTAGCAAGAAGCTGCGACCTCTGATTTATGCTGTAAAGTGATCTATGCCTCAAAGGTAATCTGGGGTCTTTGCGATGTGGAAACCACCTCCTTTATGCTGCCTGATGCTTTCTCCACTTCTACATAGCTGTTAATTAGTTCAGCTAAGTGCACCATTAATCGATTGCACGTCTCTATGCTATATCTCATAACAGCGTTGCACTCTGGCAATGGCAGGCGAAGAAATGTGAGGTTCAGGAAGTCCCTTTTCCACTGGTGTACGGGTTGCTGCTGTGGAAAGGAGACAGATTGGAACTGCAGCTTGGCAAAGACAAGATTGGATGATGAACTGATGGTCGCCGAGAGCAGGGAAATTGCTGCATAGTTTAACATTGGTAAAAGCCATTAGAATAATTGTGTGGACAAGTAGAAACAATAGGCAACACATCTGTAACGCACTTGAGCCAAGAAGTTAAAAAGTGACACCTGTGGTCTTTTTTGTTGCCAAAGAGGAACCATGTGCATCATAACCTCTCAGAATATTCAGAGAAATTCTGAAGGAAAAAAAAAAGGAGAGAGAAAAACAGCTTGTGTGAACCCACACAGTATAACGAGACAAGAAGGTGGATGTTAGCCAATGAAAGGGACTCATTCAGTTAGGAAAATAAAGTTCCCACTCATGAGAAATGATGAAGGCACAACATACTCCTTGTTGTAGGTCTCTTGCTTCGGTGACTTAATACAAGTAGAAACATAGGGAATTCTTAAAAATAACAGACTGCATTTGACAAATCAACAAGTGGCAAACATGTTTGAGACATCTGAAACCGGTTCACCTGCTCCCTGGCAGACCAGAATGGAAACAGTGTGCACACACAATAAATTTACATTTTCCTCCCACCACAAACTTTAACACACTGAATGAGACCCATAGAGTTTGAGATGCAGCTTGGTTTATAACTGTAAGTAAAACTCCTGCAAAGATTGCCCACTGCACTGAATATTTTCTGCAAGTTCAACTCTCACATCCTAACGACTACTCGCACCAGTGCAGTACAAGAACCTTCTTCCGTTTGATGGAAAGGAGCTCAAAAAGTAGTGACAATCCAACAGAGACACAAAAATAATGTAATAATCATAATCTGAGAGGAACAGAGGCCTATGCTGGAAAAAAAGAGACAGAGAAACTGCAAACACAAGGGAATCCAGTGTGACCTCGTTAACCCCAGAGGCTCATTGGAGTCTTGTTAGAGCTGCATTCTCCCAGCCCATCCTCTGTCACACCTTCATTAAGCCCATCGACCCACTGTGCTTATTAAACACATTCATTACCCCGAGTATTGACCTGCTGCTGCTATCACGGGGCCCCAAATTCATCATGGGGGAGGAAGCAGAAGGGTGACGTCTAGCGGCGGTCTGAGCCAGTAGTCGGGGCAATTGTTGACACGCGGTCCACAGCATCTATAGACAATCCTACTGACTCTCGGCTTTCTGCCTCCTATCAATCATCACTAATGAGGCAAGTATTTAGATGAGGTTTGGTCCATCTCGAGTCAGCGGGCGGAGAGCGTGACTCAGGGGAAAATCAAGAGGGAGGATATGGCTTGTTTATGACACGAGAGGAGGAAATAAATAAAAAAATAAATAATAGGACCATACTGAGCGAAGAAAGAGATTCAAACAGGATAACAAACACTGGAAGGCGTTTCACTTAACGTCTTTTCTCCTGTCCGGCAATATAAGCCTGTCTTTTCTCCATTAAGCAGAACAGAAGCAAAATCACCAAGGTGCGCTATTCATCATAATACGTACGAACTAGAGCCCTCGGCTAAAGGCGAGGTCTCCATAGCTCACGGGTTTAAATGACGACATCATTTCTGCACTTCTCAAACAAAAGGAAAACTCATCATCAGAGAGAGGGGGAATGAGGAGGTAGAGAGCGCAGCAAGATTAAGAAGAGTAAAGGCATGAGCGAGGTGTCGGAAAGGGCCATGAATCATAGTGACATCCCTGGCTGGGTGTCAGAGGCTGCTGCTCTCTGGAGCTGGATAAACAGAAGGCCTCTAAAAGCAAAGCTATTTAAACACTGGCCATGTCGGAGCCCAGCAGGAGTTCCCGGGAAAACTTTCACTAAAATTGAAGGTCAAAAAGTCCCCTTCACCAACTGTTGATATAAACCTTCTAACTTGCATTTGTATGAGAAGTAGCCCAATAACCAAAGTGTGTAAAAATCAGGAGGTGCTACAAAAGTACTTAAAAGTGAAAGCTGGTTGAAAAATGTACACATGGTCAGCAAAGCCGACACTGCTGGGAAGGGATCTAATACACTTAACTCCTGGACTGCAGTAAAGCAATTATTTCCCCCCCATAATTGACAACTCCTTCTGTTTAGGGGTTGCTTCTTATTTTATTGATTGAATCAGCTATCCAGAATAAAACGCAAATTTGGGTTGTATTTGCATGTCATATCAATGAAGCCAATGCACACGACTTTCCAAGAGGAATTAAAAACTTTGACTCATGTGTTCCAGGTTTGCCTGGGCTCGCAGAAAGCAGCGTCATCTCTGGGTCTTGTTCTTTTCTTTGCATAGTAGCTATTTAATTTTGCATTTGTGAATGCAGCAAAGAACTGCAATCACTAAATCGTTTTTAAAAGTGCTCCTGTGTGTGCCCACGAGGTGGTTCCCAGAAGGGATTAAAGAAAGAGAATCATGTTCATTTTCTACTTCTTGTGCTCAAAATTAGAGACATTCAAACATCTTAAGAACAGGCTCTTTGTTTAAGAAAAAAAATCATTTTCTTTTTGCTGGTGCCAGTATTTTTTTTTTTCATTAAGACGTTTTAAACATTTGGGTTGGAAGCACATTATTCCTCTATAAAATGCATCTATTTTATTATTATTTTTTTTTAAATCAGGTTTTGGATCAACTGCTTGGAGTCTCAGCTCTAACTTCAAACATCATCCTTCAGATTTGCGTGTCAGCTGTCGGTCTCAGTTGCAGTGAGATGCATAGACATATATGCGTCTGAAGGTTTCATAAAACCTGTAATGTCGGTTTGGCTTCTGGCTTCAGTCCCTATGTCTACCCAGCTGCTGTAAGCAAGTGAGAACGCACAGATATGGAAGTCACACTTACATTAACATTCCTCAGAGCTTTGCTGGGACTTGATAGCTGCAGGCGAATGCTTGATAATGTAATGGAGATGAGTGCTGCTACAACATTTCCAGCACGAACAGATTATGTATTACCACTGCAAAGGTCATTCAGAGTTTCTATTCACGGGTGAGACAACACACATTTTCATTTTAATAGGATTCAGGTTCACACATTCAACGTGAACAAATGCAAACAGGAAACATCCACTTATATTTGTGCAAGAGGGCATGAAAGCCTTTGTATCAACAGGTTATAAACCGTAATATTCAACTGACTTATTGTGAATATTCCTATATTTAAGCTGTCGCAAGTAGAGGAAAAACACAGTTGAGTTCATGGAAAGCGTTTCATTCAATTATCCATCGGTGTGTTTAAGTTTCAAAAGCTGTGAAATCCTTGATGAGCAATCCAAGTATTAGGAGAACACTTAACTGCCTGGTTGCTCTCTTCTTCAGTTCACTTGCGAAGGCTTTGACTTACCCAGGCTTACTGCACCCTCTGCAGGTGAAAGCTCAACACTTCAACTGTAAGCACCAGCGCTTGCTCGACTACAAATATAAATTTTTACGTTCTGCAAACACTTTTGCAAGAGAGCTGATCTGAAACTTGGCTGCAGCTGTCAGCTGTTGACAGTGACATGCCTTCACCTGAAATGCAGTTTTTGCACTTTTTACTTCATCTTGCCTCACGAGGAAAGAAAAACCAACAAAAAAAACACACACACACACAAATAAAAGCTGCACACAGACAATAATCTACTAGCACTACCTTCACATCAGCAAAGAGGAATGCAACTTTTGCCAGCCGTCTTTTTAAACACTTCAGCTGCTCTCCATTTCTGCCCTGCCAGTCTGACACTGGCATAGCCGTTGTCATTTTTGGCATTCTTTCTCTGTTCAACAACAGAGATTCAGCTGTGTCAGCTGTCCCACCTCTAACTTATAATGCTTCCCATTTACTTGACTTTGGGTTGTTTTTTTCCACAAGGTTAACACTTTTAACACTCTGGAAATCCAGGAGGGTATTCTGCTTCCCTAACATGTTTTTCTCCTTTTTCTTTACTCCTCATTAAAAGTAATTTAACCTGTGCGATTGATAAGGCTCTTGGAAAAGGAAACACTAGCAAGGTGAAATATCTCTTTTGCAGTAAGCTTCACACAGACTCACATTTCCAAAAGTGCTTTAGCTTTCCACCTTCTCTTTCGCTCACCTTTTCACACTTCTTTTTGTTCTTGGGCAGATGGCAGAGGGAACATATCGACAGAGTTTGTGTCTGGGCGCAGCCAGCAGTCCAAGCTGCAGTCAGTGCTCATTAATGCATCTGATTACTCTTAAGAGAAAGGCCAAAAAGCAACCAACCCAGACACACAAACACACTGTGGAGCCGTTTTGGGTCCATAGATCAATATGGAGGCTCTTCAATAGAGCAATGAAGGGGAGGATATTGGAGAAAAGAATGTGCTGATTACTTCGAATACCTACTGAGAATGGTTTAAAAGACAAAAGGTTTAAAAGTACCTATTTTAAAATGTAAAAGTACAGTTTAAAACTTGAACTAATGTCTTTGACTTCTCTAATTATCCAGTCACATACAGCTACAGACCCACTTTAAAGTTACTTTCCTAACTAACAAGACCATGTACATTTTTGCAATTCTACGCAATTTCTAACACGGACATGTTTTGTCACATTCAGTTAATATTTCTGCGCTATCCATTAGAACCTCATCTCTCAAGTACGCTGGGGGAGTTTGTAAGTGGGCATGTTTTCAAAAGGAGCGCTGGAAGAATGGATGTGAGGTTTGTTTCAAATATCAAGCATTGTGACATCATCGAAAAATCTCATCTCACACCTTCGACTAAGAGCAAAATGCATGGCCTATAAAAAGGTTTAATATGTACCCCCCCTCCCCCCCAAAAAATCTCACATTTTCAGGTCAGGAAGAAAAGAAAACAAAAAGAAAAGTCTCTCAACGCAACAGCTGGAAACATAATGGTCGTTGAACAGAAAAAGCAGCTTCAAGTTGAGTAAAGCTGCATTATCGGCGAGTTTTCAGTATTCAACCTACATGGAATTATGACAGCCATCACAAAGCAATCCCTTTACACACAAACAGCCTTTTTAATACACTTTCTGTACGAAAAACAAGGTAAAGATTACCTTTGCTTGTCTGTTGGGATCTATTCACGCCGTCACTTAAGTGAAACTACATTTTTGAATCTTACCAGCAGCTCCAAATAGGTATTTATACTGATATAGCCCCTGCGTTAACATTAATATCCATTTGATACACGCACGCATTTTCGTTCCATCTCAAAACTACTTTGATTCATGTGGTTTTGTCACCTAAAGAAGGTTTACACTCAATGCCCTCCAGTAACAGACCTGGCGCCGTTTTAATCCAGAAAGTTGGAGTTCATCAAATTCCCAAAAGTTTACCACTTTAATCAGACACACACTTCTGCTATAACCTATTAGGAACAGATGGAACAAAGCTTTAGTGACAATTTCTTCTAACTATCCTTCAAATATTCCTTCTGGCAGAATAAAAGCTTAAAACAAAGGACAAAAAGATATCCTCAAGTCTCCAGTTTTGTACGGTTAACTTCCGACTTCACCTAAACTACATATGACTACTTTAATTAACAAAGACAAACTCAGGCAGTGAAAGATAAAGAGGGAAAACGAAAAAGACTTCTTAATTGCATGAAAGCATGGAAATTCTGTTTTTTCGTGTTTTTTTTCCCCCCTAACCACGACCAACGTAATCCAGGGCCATTAACAGTTAAACTGACTAAATACAGTACGTCATACAGCATCCATCATTCCACATCCTGAACAGTCTAAACGGCCGTCTCAGACTGGAGGGGATTGAAGAGATGAACAACAGATTGTTTCTGTGTCTGTGTGATTTTGTTTGTGTGCACGGCAAGAGCGGTACTATTTATTCCCAATTACAGTCAAACACATGAACAAAGTTTCCAGAGGAGACTCCAGCGCAGCTGGCAGTTGCTCAATTCGCCCGCTCTCATATGTGAATGTCACATCCAGTGTTTCAATTAAACCTCTGTTTATGTTTAAGAGTGTGTGCGCGCGTGCGTGAGTTGGTTCATGTCAAAAGGTCTTTCTCATAATAACTGACAGCCATCATTATCTCTTCCTGCGTCCTTGCTCTTGCTCTAATCCCACTAATTACATCTACTAATGTCAATATACAACTGAACGTGAGGTTATGTGTGACTGAAGCTATGCTGTCACCCCCCCCCCCCCCCCAGCCAGGAAAAACCAAGCAACTGACAAGGTCGACAAGAGCAAGAGATGAAGCCCCGTTCACCAATCAACAGCCAGGAAACACTGAAAGTTCATCTTTCACATCATTCCACTTTTAAATACCTTTCCATCCATCCCAAATATCCACTCAAGAGAGCTAGAAAACATGTGAAAGCATGAGAGAGACGCTCCGATTGTACACGCACAATGATAATTACAACTAAATTGGGGGCACACAGTAATTTATGTTAGGTCATCACTAATTCCACTTACATTTCCACATTTTAGACTAATTAAAACTGTAAATAATCACAGGCATAGGCAAGCACTGCGTCTCTGAGATGAGCAAGTGAAAGGAAAAAAAAAATCTGCTAACCACTCTGATGGAAAATTTTACCTCACTCTTTGATTTTAAGATGAAAGGAAAGTAGATAATATTTCATTCAAAAGGAGTGGAAAAGAGAGTGAAAAGTGCTTCTGCTGCAAAAATGTTTCCAAATCACACTGTGTAAGTGACAGAAACACTGGGGAAAAAAAGAGGGGAAAAATGTCTAATCTCCCATTCCTTTATTTTGGTTACTTTGCTCCAGATTCTCCACTATGTCTGACTGTCTGATCCACTGACTGACTGGTCGAGAAAACTGATAGATCCTGGGGTTGAACATCCAGCTCTACCCGCACCCCTACAGCAAATTAAAGTGTGATAAGACAAAGAAAGAGATTTTGCTATTCTCTGAGCCTCTGCCCTTCGAGGTGGTGGGAGAGAGCAGAATAAAAAACACTTCAGAGGATGAAAACAAGTTATGAAAGGCAACCGGTGGAGTATAAGCAACGGTGGCATAAATACTGGATGTATGCCAATAAAGAATTTGGAATGGATGTCAAAAGAAAAAAAAACAAAAAGGAGAAGCACAGGCACAGCAGAATCACCTGCTTTTCTTACAACTCTCCATAGCCCTGGGCTGACTTGGCCCCAGGCTAACAAGATGTGAAACGCCAAGTTTTTCTACTGTGGACAATTTTTAGAGTCGGTGCAGGAACACTCATCACCATTGTGTTCCCAAATCTCCCCATCATTTGTTTGAAAGACACTGTACCCTTGCGTGAGAGGATTACTAATGATATTTCTTTTCCACTCAATATTTTGAGTTTACAAGATATCCGCAATAGAAAAAGCATAACAGTGGGAATAAAACCAACACTGCCAGTAGTGTTTAACATCACAAAAGCTTCTTCAGAGAGAAGAGGTGTCCTGATAACATTTTTCTGTCTTTTTTCTTTCCAATACTTGAGCTTTGGGTATCAGCGAATAAAGTATTGACCCGATACCAGCGTTATTCTTTTTCAACTATTTCTTATATAACCAAATAAAGAAATACTATTACATTTAGAAGAAAATAAATATAATCCTGGAACTGAACTAGTGCAGCCACAAATATTTAAAATAAAAAGGCATTCCTATTTTGACATTTGAACACATTGGGGGTCCTGATGTCTCTGGGTGAAGCTGCCTGCCTGCCTGCCCTTTTAGCTGACGTGAAATATGAAATAAGTTTAGTTAGTTATTCGTATTGTTTGAGGAGAGCCATTTTGGATATGTATTCCCGACCAGCGATACTGGACCGGTAACTCCAGATGTTCAATTACAAAATGAAATCCAACATTTTCTGTGACCAGCAGGTTCTGGTCATATCCATTTCTAAAGTTTTACCCATTGTTACTCTGGATTTTTGCCTTTTTGGGGGGGAAATTCAGTCATTTCTGAAAAGCAACCCCCTGAGTTGACTGTTCCGGTACGTCCCCCCTTCCCTTCCATGTGGAAGAAAAAAAAGACGCTTTTTTTTTTTTAAGTGATGACTGATACCAGTACTCATAATCCAGCAATATCTGTGAGGATTTCCAAAACTGGTATTGGAACAACTCTTTTTAGAGACGCTGAATCCTTTCCCTTCATTGAATTCTATTTTACCAGCTACTGAGCTTCATACCGTCTTAACATTGAGAAAACACCCCCAGCAAGGAACACAAACCACAACTGGGACGAGAAAGCGTAAGGGAGTGAAAGAGAAAATGTACGTGGGTGTGCACATGGGAACAAAAAAGGGGAGAGCTGTGTCAAAGAGCACAGAGAAACATCCTGAACAGATTAAGTTCTTCCATTTTGGAGGAAGAAAAGAATGAATAAATGAGCAATAAAAAAAACAGTAAAAGACTCATCAATAGTTGTGATTGATTTGAACAGAGAGAAGAAAGGAGGAAAGAGGGATAGACTTTGTACTCCATATGGCTATTACTCCAGATTATTTTGAGCCATTTTGTAAATTCACTCTAATTCACATTAAAGATACAATAATCACACTGTGTTTGATATGAGAACTATACAATGATACCCGTTGAATCAATGTACACTGCAAGATAAATCAGGCACACAATCAGATTGACAGAGTAGGTTCTCTGATGTGAAACTGAAAAATGACTGCATTGTTAACTAAACTATGTGATAACATATTTGCTAGTACCCGTCACCACAGATGCTGCTATTCCTTTCCTTGATGCCCCGTTCTTGGTGAAGTCATGGTATGAATTTCATCTCACAAATTCTGCTCCGTTGTTATACTACCTAGGTTAGTCTTAATTTTAACACAGCAGTACCATTGTTGTGTCGATAAGCAGCGGCTGATCGTGATAATCAATCCAAATTTATGAAAAAGTTCAAACTTCCTCACAATATAAAAGTGCTGAGACAGATACATTCTCACTCATTCAATATGCTTTGTACATTTTATGATCAGTATCTTTTTTTTTTTTTACACTGGTAATCCTTTTAATACATTTTGGTTGGATTGCCTCAAAATATGGTCACAAAATGTGACTAAATGGATGCTTAAGAGGCTTTCACTACTGTCCCATGACTTTTCAAATTATGGCACACTAAAAACTGAAAAGCCCTTCTCAGTCCAGTTTCCTACATCAATTCATGTAGAGAACAAGGCCTGATCCCACACAATGGTCCCACAAGAGTATAGCCATTTATGTTTTTTGCATAAATCTTCCAGAAAAGCCTCTCCCACATGGACTGAAACCTTTTAGTTGGTACATGAACAGCTGATCCAGTGTGACCTACGGTCCCTACAGACATTCACACACCTAGAATGAAATTCAAGGTCAAATTCTGAAATTGTACAAAAGACGAGTAACACTCGTCAAAGCATTAGAAGTATTTTGAGACCATACCTACCACCAATTTTCCTCAAAGCACTAACATGTTTTGTAATCTGAGCTGCTGTAGGAGAGAACCTCAAGTTGTCTTTCAAATCTTCAGAGAAAGTAACAGGGTTATGAGTTGTTTTAACTCCTGGCAAATTAATTCACACTTCAAGCTAAGCAACCAGCGCGACTAATAAATAGACATAACAACTCATATAAGCTTGACTCATTTCTCTCTAACTGTAATGACAGGAAGCCAAAATAACTGCAACCTGCTAACACCTGAGAAATGACTGTCTGGAACTGATAGAGCTCCGCTGAAATATTATCAGCAACAACCGAGCGATAATCACTAGTTTCATTTGCTATTAAGTTGATGAATGCTGCGTTAACATACTCAGCTACAGTTAATGAACTAAAGGGGACTAATTCATCAAGGCCATGATCTCTTATGGACTCCAAAGAAATTAGTCAAAAAAAAAAAGGTAGGTGAAACAAAGAGGAGCTGCATGTCAAAAAGGTATAAGCAGATGATCCAAAGACAAATACAGAGTCTGGTATTCAACAGAAAATACAAATTTGATACGAAGTTCTGAGAGCATAAAAGAAATGCAAATCCGGGCAGAAGGAAACCATGGCTGTGACCTACAAAGTGAAAAGGAAAACAGCGACATCTAGTGATCCTTTACGATGGGACGTCACTTTTGTCCATCCTGATGCTTTTATTTAATTAATAGGACTATGACTAAACTATCTAAAGCCATGTTGCATCAGTATTGTAAAACATGTATCGTTACAGCATATCTTAACTAAATGTATTTAGCACTGTACATATGTGATACACACATTTAAGTCAATAAAATATGGGAAACTGGTCATGAGTCACACGACAAATCCTTATTCAATCAAAAAAATAGCTTTGTTTACCATGATGTTCATTCCCACTCTGAATGTATCAGAGATCTTATTTAACTGTCACATGACTATATGTCAACTTCTGGTATATCTTTCTCTGGATCAGCATTGCTGCCATAAACCAAACTATCAAGAATGAGAAGAACAAACCAGTTAAGAGACGGCCAGCGCTGACAAACATCTGATACCAATGAATAAATTAATGTCATCATGTGCAGTCATGTGAAAAAGAAGGTGCACACTTTCAAGTCCACAATTTTCTATATTACAGTGAACAAAAACAATAAAAAGCTTTCAGTAGGTTTTAAAATTAAGTAAACACAACCTTGGCTGAAAAACAACACCGGTTACACCGTGTCATTATTAATCAATGTGTGAAACACTAAGTAGGCACTTTCTTCTTCCAGACTTTTAGGCAGTTTACCCAGTCTGGAGTATTCACATCCGTGTTAACACAATTCCAGGGAGGAACGACATCAGCAGCAATCTTAGAGAGAAAGTTATTCCTACTCAATCTGAGTTATGACATTATTTAAATATTTTGGACTTCAATCGACAGTAAAGAAGTGACCAATCTTCCACATCCCACAGCTCACCCCATTGCTAGACTGTGAAACTTTAAAAAAAATTAAATAAAATTTAAAAAAAAAAAAACAGAAAAATATCAGGCTCTACAGATATAACTTAGCATGTCAGGTGTTAATGTTCATCACAGTACCATAACAAAAAGCTAGCAGAAGTACACCTTGCATGGCTGAAAATGTGAGACCATCTGCTCAACATCTGTATAAGAAAAATGCATTATGGAACAAGACAATGATCCAAAGCACACCAGGAAAATAAAAGAAATGCTGAAAAGGCCCCCTGCAGCACCTTGATTCTATTCCAAGAATATACAATGGTCCAGCCAGAGCTCAAACCTGCACCCAGCTGAAATGCTGTGTCACGACTTTACATGAGCTGTGCGTAAATGACTGTCCCCACACCTCGCTGAACTCAAGCAACAATAAATAGAAAAAAAAAGGCCAAACTTCTTCTTCAACAATGTGAGAGCTTTTGTTTTCTGTGTGATGCAAATTGCTATTAAATCAACGGGTAGACTTTCACAAATTGCTTCTGTTTTTTTTCCATACTTAGTTTTACAACAAATAGCAACGCAATTTAATATATTCTCACCTGACCTTTTGTCCCGTTATGTAAAATTAACATAACGACAAACTTTCAGCTGCTCATGCATGCCTCCAACATCCAAATAACCAAAAGTAAGAAAATGAATAAATGAGTCTAGACAAACTCGAAGTGCACCAGCAGTATCGTCACACCACATACCGCCACAAAGCTTATACATGAGAAAGAAAAGACCAGTGAGAAAACATCAGACACTCCTGAACCAGCTCAATTCAGGGTGGCACAAGAGGGGAAAAAAAGCACAAACACCACATCATTTGTGAGGAACTGACCATTTTGTTCTCTTGCAAGTAGAGTCTCTGCAGCTTAGGACATCCTCTTGCCAAGGCCATCATGCCCTCATCTGTGATGCCGTAGCACTGACCTAAGTGGATATCTCTCAACTGACTGCAGTTTGCTCCAAGCTGAAGGGAAAAAAAGGGAAATTGTTAAGTACATACAAAGAAAAGTAATGCAGGGAAACACGTTTCTGCCTTTTCGTTTATTGTAGTATTTCTTTACTTTTTGTCAGAAATAAAAAAATAATAGTAACTTGCAATGATCTTATTATTGAAACAGAACACTTAAATGCATAGTGTATTAAAATGATACCTTCTTCAATGCTGCATCTGTCAGCTTGTCCTGGTTTCCTACATGCACCTTGACCAGGAGAGGGCAGTGCGATGCCAGAGCCGACAGAGAGATGTCCCCCAGCTGCTTGCATCTATAGGCTGTATACTTCTGCAGGCCTGGACAGCACGAGGCCAGGGAGGACACACCATGATCGTGGACGCCCCTGCAATCTGAGATGTTTATCTCCGTCACATTCTGCCTCCGAGAAGCTATTTTCACGAGGAGATCGTCGTTGACCTGAAAAATGATCACACAGATGAAAATCAGAAGCCAGTCTTTTTGATATAAAAATAGCTTTTTTTAAATATTATCTGCAGCCATAATAATATGTAAATGTCTGAAATACAAACTGGTAAAACTAAAAACGGAAAAAGTGTACGGTAATTTTTATGAAACCATAGAACATTTTCTGAAGTACATGGGTGGCTTACTTGTTGTAGGCCACTGAGGTCAATTTGTTTCCAGAATTGGAAGTCCAAGCAGAGGTCCCTCCAGTACTTACAAACCAGAGAGGCACAAAGACAGCGCTCCTTCACTGTCAGGTGGGACAGCACCTGGGAGGAAATGATGTGTTTACACCGTTATGTCATTTATTAAGAAATAAAGGCTAATTTATACAAAAATGTAAGAGGAAACCTGGCCTTATCAATGTCTCAGAATTTTTAACATCAGTGTTACTGTATCACTGTATCAGACAACGGAAACCTTTAAATGAATTGAACCCATTCTGACCTTTAGAAGGATGGAGGAAGGCAGATGGTTGATACTCAAGTGATCAGCAGCATCAGAACTTCTTGCCTGGCAGTCATCGTAATGGTGCAGGCAGCAGGGGGACGAGTCTGAACTGTTGGGAGAATCAGCATGAAGCCCCAACCCACAGCAGCCATCCGCAGGGGACGAGGAAGAGGAAGCAGAGGAGGAGGGAACTGGGCAGAGGGGAAGGTGGCAGTGGCCGGTTTCAGAGTTGGAAGCGGTCTCTCCTCCTCCTATTCCTCCATGCTCCAGCCCTCCGTCGGGAACGGCAAAGGCACAACGCGGCTGCTTACAAGGGGTGCACCTCTGCACCTCGGAGCACTTCCTCTTACACACCTGCACCCAGAGACACACACACAGACCAATCAGGTGATCAATCAAAACACAGTTTTGATTGTAAAGTCTTGAGTCACAATAAAAGTCTGAAAAAACCTTGAACCTGAAATGTAAACCTGAGTTTAGACAGTTTGAAGGCAGTTGTAATTTTAATACTTAAAAAAAAAAAAACACACCAGCACATTTGTGTCAGACCTATTGATGCAAAAAACGTAACTAATAATGAGCCAGGTCATTATTTGTGCAAACCCTACAGCAATAAATTTAAATTGCACAAATCCATATAGACTTCTCCCCTCATTACAGTGAACAGTTATATTCGCTCCGGCATCCATGGGTGGTTTTTCTCAATTTACCTGGCCATTGATTATTAACATCAGTTTGGTGTGCCGGAGATTTAAAGACAGCACTCCTAACTTTATGTCATCAGTAAGAACCAAATTAAACAATGACCAGAAAGCTTTCACTCATGACTGCTGCATCACTGGTGTCACATCCTGAAGATGCAGAAAGGTTTGGCATGTGATGTTCCAGATGTTGTTTATAACTTTGTTGGACACTACTTATGAGTAATAATACTACTCCTAATTTTTGGCGCCTGTAAAAAGACATGCCTCCTTTGTATTCTGTGGTACAAGTTAAGATAATAATCAAATTGTTCCTTTTTTATTGCTTTAATCATCAGCAATGTGAGAGCATAGCTGCTCAGGCCATTATTAGAGATCCACAGTGGCCATCAACAGGTTAAGTGGTGGTACCTACCATTTCAGTGTAGTCGCTGGGGCTGCTGGGCACAGGCACGGGTACGGGTACGGGTACGGGTACGGGAACAGTCACAGACACACCTGCGGTCCGGAAAACAGCGGGTGGTGGAATCAGTTTGGCAGGAACCGCTGACAAAATGCTCCTCCCTTGACTCTCCCAGATAGTTAATTCTCTAGGTGACAACAGGAACTTTGAGCAGTCTTCAGCAGATGCAATAGCCGTGTAGCGCTCTGCAAGCTTCGAAGCAGCTGCTGCTCCAATGCTGACTTCTCCAATGCCTGGGA
Organism: Cololabis saira; assembly: GCF_033807715.1. Taxonomy (NCBI): domain Eukaryota; kingdom Metazoa; phylum Chordata; class Actinopteri; order Beloniformes; family Belonidae; genus Cololabis; species Cololabis saira. Next base: position 35,702,777 of record NC_084595.1, read on the forward strand.
CACTGATTCCAGTTACGGAGTTGTGACAACACCCGTTAATGCCGGCCTCCAGGTAGTCGTTGTCTTCTTCGAAACCACTGCTGTTGCTTTGGACAAGGAAACAGAGTATGCAGGGTCCCTGCAGGAAACAGTTCCTCTTCTTCTTCTTCCTGTGATGTAACTTGCGCGTCCTCTTCTTCAGGCGTAAACCATTTTTCGAAAGAAAATGGCCCATATAGATGATTCAGGTAAACTCTAGAAAGACAGGAGTATATGTTTTAGAAAATTACCAAGGTAAGATGGCACTTACTTTCAGAGTAGACATCCTGTCAAAACATAAACATATTTTTGTTAGTAACATTTTCAGCTCTTTTCTTGTTCCATTATCAAAACAAGCGAAACTCCTCAAACAATGTATGGATGAATATCAACACAAGAATTCACTTTAAATAAAATTCATGAAAAATGGTAAATTTTAGATTCAACTTACATCAACCTGAAATTCAATACAAAGAAAACAAAAGAGCAGATCCTAGATTTAGGAAGTGCAGAGCGGCCCAACAACCATTTGTTATTAATGGGGACTGTGTGAAAGTCTTTTTAAATTCCTGGGGATCCACATCTCAGACAAGCAGTCCTGGTCCTTGAAAACCATAGAGGAAGTGTGAAGAAGCAAAAGCAACATCTGAACTTCCTACGGGTCCTAAAAAGTATCCACCTGAACTGCAAACTACTGGTGACCTTCTTCTGCTCTGCGTGAGGGAACCTCGTCCCATAATGCTCACCAGTTGACAGCAGTGCTGACACCCAACTAATTGGGACTAACCTCTCATCTATCCAGGATCTGTACCTGTCCAGGACCAGGAAACGGGCAGGTATCATCTCTGCAGACCCCTCACACCCAGGGCACAGTCTGTTTGAACTCCTCCCCTCTGGACGGCGCTACAGAGCTCTGTACACCAAAACCTCCAGACACAGAGACAGTTTCTTCCCCCAAGCTGTTGCTCTGATGAACTCTCAACACTCATAGAGTCTCAGAGTATGAATCACTGTGCAATAATAATAACAACAATCATATGCTGTAATAATGCACCTTTCAATAACCATGTCTACCTCATACTGCTGCACCTTTCAAATTCCTTGTGTTGTTTGATCTGACTTGGCCAATAAACCTGATTATGATTATGATGATGATTAGAGAAATAAATTTCACAAAAAGCCTCCTCACACCCCAGGGCAGCTTGAACTGCTGGCCTCATGAAGGCCTGCAGGTCAATCAAAACACACCAACAGACTCTTACAGTGTTTTTGTTTATCATTATCACCATGTCATTTCCCCAAGGCTATTCAACAAACAATGACTTTACAGGCCCTCTGTCTGACCCCATCTGCATCCTCAGTGCTATTATGTCACTCAGCACTTGCATTGTTTTTAAAGACTTCATTATATCTCAATTATCTGTTCCTCTTGTGTGTTTACAAAAAATGTAGGCAGCTGCAACTTCTCTGTATCTTGTCAAATTGACAAAGCTTTACTGCTTTGCTCATCACCTGGTTTGTTTTTTTTGTTTTATTTAGGATCCCCATTAGCATTAGCCACAGCATTAGCTATTCTTCCTGGGGTCCGACACACACACAACACACAAATTAACACTTAACACATAACAGACATACATTATACATGACAAAACAAAACAATAATAGACACAACTCCCTTAATCACAATCTATACAGAGGAGAACTAAATCACCATCATTCTCAGACATGCATACATAGAAATGAAATCAAATAAAACACCTTTATAACCAATACCTGCCTGGAATGACTTTATCTAGAATTATTTGACCACTTTTCACCTTTATTATGATAGGGTTTACACTACCTATAATTATATTCAACCTCCACGTTGTTCCTTCTAAATGACAAATCATCATTCATTAAATTTTAAAAGATATTGTTTCAACTGAAACTTAAACCAATCTTTGCTACCTGCATGAGAAATATAAACTGGTATAGAGTTCCAGCCAACCATGGCTCTGTAAAAAAAAGTTATCTGAATCAAACCTGTTCTCACCCTTGGTAGTATGAACCTGCTTTCTGATGTGATTCTTGTATTGTACCCATGGTGAGCAAAATGATAATGGAATCTGTCACACAGTTGTTTCGGAGAGCGTGTCACCAGTATATGCCTCAGAAAATGTAACATAGTAGATCTTTGTCTTATAGATAACCAGCCTAGTTTTTTATGCATGCTGGACACATTAGACCTATAAGGACACGATAAAGCACAACGTGCAGCTTTATTTTGTGTTTGTTTGGTGAGATGTTTAAAGTCGTATAATGTGAGGGAATTAGTTGCCCAGTGTTGAGGACCTTAGATTACTGTGATATTTTGATTCCAGGCTGCAAACTTGCAGTCTCCAGTGAGAGTAGTGATCTCCACCAGAGCAGCGGAGCTGCGAGCAAACACACAGATGTAAACAATGAACAGGTGGTGCTCTCGGAGCAGCCGAACCCTGGCCCCTGTGTTTCACCTGCACCCCCTCCTGCATCTGCGTCTCTTATCCCCCCACAGGTTGAGTTAGTCCCAGAGGAGAGGCTAACCTGCTCCATCCCCACATGCTAAGTTAGCTGCAACTCTCACCACTGGTCGCGGTGCTCCCACCCGCCGGACGCTGCTCGCATAATACTGCAGGGGAGCGCGGTGGAGACGAGCCTGGACAGGAGACACCGACCCACGGAGAGCTGCGAGGGAGACACGCTGGGGTTGATCCAAACACTGGCAGCCCTGGACCTGCTGCTGTTTGTCAGGACGACACTTCCGCACTGGAGCACGGAGCGACGGAAGCCCGCGAGGCGAAGCGAGAAAGATGGAGGCATCACACTGCCGTGTGTGCGGGGTTTGACATGCATGGTTTTACATCCCAATCCCTTCACTGTTTGTTTTTTTAAGATAAACACTTACTTTATTCTTATTTTCAAATGATTGTTAACACAAATATACCCAGCCAGCCAACCACATGGCAGCAGTTCCATGTATTTACGCATTTAGGTCTGTATGGTCAAGAACCTCGGTCCTTCTGTCCTGCATGTTTTAGATGTTTCCCTGCACCAACACACCTGATTCTAATTAATGGTCCTCATTAGTAGTGGTGGGGGGAAAAAATCGATATTGCAATATATTGTTGCGCTTTCTGTTGCAATAAATAATCGATAAACTGACGGCAAATATCGATATTTTAACACACATAATGGATTTACGTTCATGCACTTATTCGGCTCAAAAGTTTGATATGGGCCAAAGTAGACGAAATTAAATAGAAAACATATTAGTTTTTGTTTATTTATTTATTTATAAATGCACTTTCTTTGTACATTGTATAGCGTTTTGGCATTGAATAAATGCATAACTACAAATGTTTTCCTTTTCATGGGTATTTTTTCTTTCAATGTTTCTTACAATGTATCGAATATCGTAGATATCGTGATATTCTTGTTATCGTGGGCCACATATCGCCACAGTATTGAATCGTGAGTTACCCGTATCGTCCCACACCCCTACTCATTAGCTTGTCATCAAGGTCTGCACAACTCTGTTGATGACACAGCTACTTGTATCAGGGTGTGCTGAACCAGGTAAACATCTAAAACATGCAGGACAGGGGGTCCTGAGGACCAGGGTTGGGAAACACTGACATATAGGATAAGTCAGTTATTACAACCCTGGTCCTTGCAGCACACTGTCCTGCATGTTTTAGATGTCTCCTTGGATCAACACACCTGATTCAAATTGATGGTCGTCACCAGCTTGTCATCAAGGTCTGCACGACTCTCTTGATGACACAGGTACTTGTATCACGGTGTGCTGAAGCAGGGTAGCATCTAAAACATGCAGGACAGTTTTCCTCGAGGACCAGGGTTGGGAAACACTGGGATGGGTGGATGACTGTTATTCTGTGCTCCTGATAAAAAAGTTAGCATCACTTTCAGCTCGTCGTCAGCGTTAATCATGAACTGAGCCAAGTGCTGTGGAGCAATGAAACACCTGAAATATATAGGACAGTAGTCAGGGCAGGGCCGGCCCAAGCCTCCATGGGGCCCTAAGCAAAATTTGATTTTGGGGCCCTCTATTACTGCCAATAATACTGATTATTGATCATTCACACGCCCACTATAAACTTATTTCATGTTCTTCCCTGTCATTACAAATACACTTGTAAAACTAAATGTAAGAACTTTTTGTTGTAGTTAGACTGTAATCCACAGTGATTAAGAGCATAGAAGCAGACAACAGATTAACAATCTTTCATTTCATATTTTGCAAAGTCAGCAACTGCCCCTACTGGCCACACAGAAAAGCAATAGATAAAATATCAAAGATCTGCACAGTTGCAGCAGTGTTGTTTCCATCATTCTATTGTCAGCCTGGCATGTTTTTACCCATCTATGGTTTTTAATCTGAAATGGGAGCAAATCCAGCTACAAGAGCGGCCTGGGGTTGATTTACACTTAATATTTAAAGTGATATAGTACTAAGTGTGATGCTAAGTGTCATCTACAGTGTAGGCCGACTAAAAGAAACAAAATAATCAAATAGATCATTTATAAACCATTTATAGTTATCCACTTTATTTTTGGTTTTAAATAAACGGCAACAGCAATGTGCAACAACAATTTTAAGTGAAACAACAACAATTAAGTTCAACAATAAAGTACTACAAAACTAGAACTATAATTAAAATCACTCAACTTAGATACAATAGCTACCTCGTCAATATGTTCTCCATATAAGAATAAATTCAAATGTACAAAAACAGACATTATTAAATAGAATAAACAAATAAAATCAAACAAATAATTATGTAAATGAACAGAGGTACCAGAAACAAGGTAATGAAAATTGTTTAAAAATCAAATATTAAGTTAAATAATTAGTTCTGAAAACTATGTAAAAATGTGCAAAAGCTTTGGTAAAATTAGGGAGAAAAAAATCTAAATAAACAACTGTAATACAAACCTTTGACTTTTCTATTTGTCCTCAATACTCCACCCTCTCCTCAGAAGCTGTGTTTCCTTGCTTTTCGGGAGGCAAAGTAATTTATGACATCCATTTTTGCGACATGGTGGGCCTTCAACCTACTCCTCAGATGCGAAATGCCGTGCGCAATGCAGGGTTGAATGAACACATTACCAGTGGAGTTCTGGAGCCGAGAGGCAGCAGTCAATATGCCAGCAATAGTCTACTCTAGTCTGTTAACATAACATTGTTTATGTAATAATATTAATTATTGTGTTTTTGTACAATAAAATACCTTTGATAATGTATGAATCATCACTCACACATAAAAAAATAATTGTATTTTTTATTATATTTTTTTTAATTCTTGGGGGCCCCCTAGTGGTCACGGGGCCGTAAGCAGCCGCTTATGGCACTTTTCCACTAGTATCGGCTCAGCCCGGCACGGCTCGGCACAGCTTTACACGGCCCCACCCGTGTGTTTTCGCACTGCCAGGGGAGAAGCGGGCAGGTTGTGGTGAAGCTGCTGTGACGTACTCGATTGCGCAACCGCTTTGTTCATGTCGGCGCTGATCAGAAATCAGCTGGAGCCGGGAGCGGCTGAGAAAAAAACAGCCCGTCTACATCGCTTTTTTAATTTTTTCTCGACAGCCACCAGGTTTATGAACATCTGCACCTCAGAGTTGGATCCCCAAACAGAGGTTTTGCGCTTAATAATAAAATCGCCGCGAGCCGCGAGTCCCCTCCATGGATCTATTATAAAACGGTCCCCTCGCGCTGACTCCCGCTTCCGGATTCAAACGTCTGACGGCCCCGCCCCCCGACCAATCAGAGGCGCGGAGGGTGGTGATGTCCCGCCCCCCGACCAATCGGTGGCGAGGAGGTGGTGACGTCAGAAATAGTCCCTGCTCAGCCCGCTTTCAGAACCTCACTGAAATGGTTACAGAAAAAAGTATCGACTTGGAGCGGCTTTACTCGTCTCAGCCCTAGTGCGAAAGCGCAAAACGGGTAGAACTGAGCTAAGGTGATACTAATGCAAAAGCGCCATTAGTTCGCTTATGTGTTGGGCCGGTTCTGACAGTAGGTCCTGACCTGGGTTAAAGAACATTATTATATATAATGGGGTCGATGGATGGGTTTGCTTTCTTTTGGCACTTTCGCACTAGGACTTACTTGGCCCGACTCGGCTCGGCGCGGCTCCACCCGTGTGTTTTCGCACAGCCAGGGGAGAAGTGGGCAGGTTGGGGTGAAGCTGCTGTGACGTACTCGATTGCGCAACCGCTTTGTTCATGTCGGCGCTGATGAGAAATCAGCTGGAGCCGGGAGCGGCTGAGAGTAAAACAGCCCGTCTACGTCGCTTTTTTAATTTTTTCTCGACAGCCACCAGGTTTATGAACATCTGCACCTCAGAGTTGGATCACCAAACAGACGTTTTGCGCTTCATAATAAAATCGCTGCGAGCCGCGGGTCGCTCTCGCGCTGACTCCCGCTTCCTGATTCAAACGTCTGACGGCCCCGCCCCCGACCAATCAGAGGCGCGGAGGGTGGGGACGTCCCCGCCCCCCGACCAATCACTGGCGCGGAGGGTGGTGACGTCAGAAATAGTCCCTGCTCAGCCCGCAAAGAACCTGGCTGAAATGGTTACAGAAAAAAGTACCGACTTGGAGCGGCTCTACACGTCTCAGCCCTAGTGCGAAAGCGCAAAACGGGTAGAACCGAGCTGAGGTGGTACCAGTGCAAAAGCGGCTTTTGTTACGTGATACGTTTCGCTCTTGGCAAGAAAAAGAAATACGTGTTGAAGAATTTAGTAAAAAACAGTCACTAGTGTCATAACCTCTGATATTTCATTTTAAATGAGTGAAATCTAAAAGCTATAATTCACTCCTTCTGAGGACGTATTTATTATTCATTCAAAGTTTCATAAAATGCTCTCCTTTCAAACTATTAAAAAATAAAAAAGTGGCCACGAGGGCCGGAATTGAGAACCACTGGGTCAAGAGGACCTGCTGATGTTAAGGCATCAGAATAGGGAAGATTTTAGGGGATATAAGTGATTATGAACTTGACATGCTTGGAGTATTTCAGAAACTGCTAAGCTACTTTCATACACAACCATCTCTAGGACTTTCAGAGAATGGTCAGAAAAAGAGAAAATATTCAATGAGACACAGCTGTCTGGATAAAAATGCCTGGTTGATTTCAGAGGTCAGAGCAGTAAGAGGAGACTGGTTTGGGATGATAAAAAAGGCAACAGTAACTTAAATAACCACTTGTTACAACCAAGATATGCATAATACCATCTGTGAACACACAACCCATCAAACCTTGAAGCAGATGAGCCACAGCAGCAGGTGACCACACCATCCCTATCATCTAAAATCAGGAAACTGAGGCTGCAATTCACAGACTCACCAAAATTGGACGTTAAAAGATTAAAAAAAAACATTGCCCGGTCTGATCTCAGCTGCAGCATTCAGTTGGTAGGATCAGAAGTTGATGTGAACATGAAGGCATAGATCCATCGAGCTTTATCAATGGTTGAGCCTGCTGGTAGTGGTGTAATGGTGTGGAGAATAGTTTCTTGGTACATTTTAGACCCCTTAGTACCATTTGAGCTTTGTTTGAATGCACCATGTCACAAGGATCTAATCAACTCAAACTGGTTTTGTGAATATGACAGTACATTTACTGTCCTACAATGTCAGCAGATCTCGACCCACTAAGGATTTATTATACCGGTACATAAATCCTTCAAAGCCTTTATTTAAAGGGTTTATTATATATTGAAATAAAAAACACCACCAATATTGTCCTTAACAGTTTATATATAATTTTTCCATCATTATGAATTAATTGGGTAGTCTTTTTTTTTTAATTATCATTACTTTTTATTGCTTATCCATCCAGTTTTCTATATCCACTAATCCTATACAGGCTAAGGGGGGTCTGTTGGAGCCTATCCCAGCTCATTACAGGTGAAAAGCAGGGGTACACCCTGAACAGGTTGCCAGAACATCACAAGGCATTTTTTTTATGTATAAAACGTCACACAGCCTTTTTTTTTCATTGATTATTGGGTGGAAGAGAGAAGCAGACATATCTCTTGGATGTCTTATTGAAGTATGATAGTATGTGACAGGACCGGAGGCAGATCAGTCCAGTATCTGTGACCTCTACTCTCACTGCAAAGCCTTTGGAAATACACATATCGCTTGTGTGCAGGTTCTGTGTAGGGTTGACAACCGTCCCTTGAAAAACGTAATCGTCCCGTATTTATAAACTAAAATACGCTTCCCGTATTGAGCTGAAAAGGGACGCACTTCGTCCCGTATTACTGTGAGAGTCAAAAAATAGTCATAAAAGGCCAATGGAAAATGGCATTGAGCTGTTGAGTTCATAAGTAGTTTTTTTAGTTTTACTACAACTGTAGCCTTACAGTCATGGCCTTTGAGGCACAAATAAGTTTACAAGTTTTCTACAGACTTTCTGTTTGCACGTTTGTTATTGCACTAAAAATGTGCACTGTTACAGAATTAATTTTCTGTTTTCTTTCTATTGTTTTATATTAATTTATACAATTTTAAGTTAAGCAGGACAGGTTTCTGTTCAAGAAAGATACTTATTTTATTCAGTTCATTTTGTTATTTTGTATTAAAGTGAATTGCTTGATAATAATTTGTTTTCCATGTGTTCATGGCATTCAAAAATATGCATCTTATTCAATTCAGGTTCGAGTCAAATAGTTAAAAAATCGTTTCACTCACAAATAAAGGGGCTAAAAAGGCATTTGGGTTGGCCAGCCCTGGCTGCAGATGAAGTGTCACTTATTTATTTTTCAGGGAGTTGGCAACCCTAGTTCTGTTTCACTCTGCGCTAATAAAATAAAACGATGCTACTCTTGTTATGATGTATCTTTGATGTGTTTTTACGGTGGTTTTAATGACGTGCATGATCCCTGCTGCACACACTCAAGCCTGAATTATGGTTCCGCGTTAAATCGACGCAGAGCCTACGCCGTACGGTACGGCGTAGCCTACGTCGTAGGCTCTGCGTTGGTGTAACGCGGAACCATAAATAGCCTTCACGCAGCAGATGGGCGGGAGTTTCCAGCCTGCAGCTTTTCCAAATCCTGCTCCTCCTGTCTGAACAGCAGGTCCATAAATAGCAGGGCGTACGAGGAAGCCCCCCGGGAAAATACATACATAAATAAATAAAGAAAATGGCAGAAATAGTTTCCCCAATAACTCGACAAGTATGTAGAGACAGCCGGGACGGCGGATACTCCTCTGTCGATATCAGTCTGAAGGACGTGGAAGACTGTTTCATTTACGACCGACACGGACTCGCTGCTCCCTTCAAGACGCTGTACCAAGACAGGAAATCAGTCCTAGTTTTCGTGAGGGTAGGAAAAAACACTGAGTTTACTCCAATGTCGCCGATCCCTAGTTTTAAGCAACTCAGCATGAAGGTTTATTTGGAAACTGTCACCATGGGAGCTGCAAGTTTGCTGGCTGTCCCAAAAAGGTTTATTATGTTGCAGTTTTAGAAATGGAAACAGGAAGATCTGTGTGCACTGGGGAAGACCTGTCATCAGTGTACTTAATGCTGTTTTATTTGTTGTTTCCCTGCAGAATTTTTTGTGCTTCAGCTGTAAGGAGTATGTTGAAGATTTGAGCAAAATACCCAGAAAAGTCCTGGAGGTGAGTCCTGACCTGATCAGCGCATAACACAAGTCCCAGGAAAAGGTTTATGGCTGCAATACAAATCTTAACCACAGTTCTGCTGCAACATGCTCACCTAACTATCGATTGTGATTGTGATCCTGATTGTTTGATGTGTCTTTTGCAGGATGCTGGAGTTAGACTGGTTGTGATTGGTCAATCCACTCATCAACACATAGAGGTATTTGAAATAATGTAATATGCACTGGGTTTCATGAAATCTCTTTTGTGGTGCAGGTTTTGATTTTTATAGGCAAGGCAAGGCAAATTTATATAGCACAATTCAACACAAGGTAATTCAAAGTGCTTTACAGTGACGTTAAAAGCGGCAAGACATAATTAGACAATAAATAATTCAACATAATTAGACAGTAAATAACAAATAAGATTGAATAAGATGATAAGAAAAGAAGTAAAATAATAAAAAGCACAAGCTGTTAAAAATAAGGGCAGTAGAATACAGCAGGTAAGTTTAATTTAGGAGTACGCTTGAGTAAACAGTAATGTTTTTAGGCCTGATTTAAAGGATCTACAGTTGGAGCAGACCTCAGGTCTACAGGAAGTTTGTTCCACCGGTGAGGAGCAGAATAACTGAACGCTGCCTCACCTTGCTTGGTTCTGGTTCTGGAACCACAACAAACCAGATCCAGATGAACCTCAGGGGTCTGGGAGCTTCATAGGGAACTAACAGATCAAGCATGTATTTTGGTCCAAGACCATTCAGGTCTTTGTAGACCAGCAATAAGATTTTAAACTCTATCCTTTGACTCACTGGAAGCCAGTGTAGTGATTTTATACATTGTAGTCGTAAAAAAGACTACGGTTGTGTTGGTTGTGTTATTATTCACTAATTGACACATACATTAGAACATGAATTCAAACAGTGGCAGCCATTGTTGAGGGCATGAAGAAAATTGTGAAACTGCATAATCCTAGAGGTCATGTTCCTCATTTTCAAAAAGATTGTCCTTATATAGAGTTTTCTGGAAGATTTTTGGGGGAGACAAAAAAAAAATCACCAGCCTGTATTACTAGCGTATAAATAATTACTTCAACTTAAGTTTGGAAATATGATACGATTTCCCTTATTATCCAAAACAAGACTATTCTTTCTGTAAAAAAACAACAATGTCCCACTTCCACCCTCTTCAAAGTTTTGAATTTGCTGCTATTTCTTTCACTGCTTTTGTTTCATCGCTTTTCTCTGGACAACGCATTAATAACCTTATTAATAATAAGGTTCCTTAATGTTAAATTATAAATTAGTTAAATAATCAGTACATTAATGGTAATAATAATCAGTGTAATAAGCAGGAATTATGCCCGGCTGGGTGGTTCAGAATTCTATGGAAAAATGGGCTTGTTTGGGCTGGTTTGACATCGGTCTCTGCAGGGACTGTGTATAATATTGATCAATTTGACAGTTTTGCTCTTAAATGAATAAAGATGCACCTCGTTGCTGTTACGGGTCCCTGTGGTAAGCTGTCCTGAAATGAGTTCTGCTCAAATGTGAAAATATAGCAAATAATTTCACTGGGAAATGCAGACATGGCATCAAATAACATAATAGAGCGCCATTGTGATTTGTTATAGGGGTTTATAAACTATCGTTGATCAGTCCAGGTTCTTAGAATACTGAAAAATACTGATTATATTATTTGGGGGAGTTTTTCTTAGTTTTCGACAGTTTTCCGCTGCTTTTGAGCTTATAAGTATCAGCTGGATCTGCAAACTGATAATGATCATAAGCTGCAGCTGGACCTGTTAAGCTACACCAATCAATTGCATGAACTAACATCAGTGTGATGTGATCACAATGTGATGATAAAGATAGTGATAGTCTAAGACTTTAAAGGGACTGTTTTCATTGAAAAGCTTGTAAAAAAAAAAAGTATGAGTAATTTGCTTTTTTTTGCACTTTGTTATGGTTCATTAAAGCATATGAATAGTTCTTGCACCACTGAGAAATGATGATAAACTCATGAGACTGACTGACTGGTGCTGCAGAGGACTTTTGGTGTCAGCTGACTGATCCAACTGTGCACTCTTTGTGCACTCAGTAAACTCTGCCTTCATGCTAAAAAAAGAAGAAAGAATTTCTTCTAACACAGAGGATGTTATTACACAAACATCACAAACTGCCGCTCACATTAACATTTGTTGAGAATAAATAAATTGTTAAAATCTGCTGTTTTCCAGCAATTAATTTCACCCGTTTGATGGTGGGAACGGGAGAGCGTTTTTAAGCAACACCACTGGCTCAAAAACTTTCCTGTCAGCAAGTCCATGAAAACACAGACTGGTTCAAAGTGGGGTTTATTTATTAAAGTATGGAGCAATGAAAATGTGACAAACACAGGCAGTGCGGGCTTAAATAAACAAGTCACAGCTGAATTCAAACATGGAAACATGTCAAATATGTGACTCTGTATCTTTCCAGCCGTTCTGTTCGCTGACGAGGTACCCCTATGAAATATATGTAGACCCGGAGAGGTGCATTTACCAAAAACTTGGGATGAAGAGAGATGAGAAATTCACAGATTCTGGTAATGTATCAAAATTACAAGGTTAAAAAGCCTTTTCTTTGAGAGTCAGGTTTATTAAATCCTTCATCTGTTTGTATTCTTAGCACATCCCAGTCCCCACGTGAAGTCTGGTTTGTTTATGGGCCAAGTGAAGAGCATATGGAGGGCCATGACGAGTCCTGCATTTGACTTTCAGGGGGATTTGCATCAGCAAGGTGGTGCCATCATTGCAGGACCTGGTAATTTGTTTTGTCTGTGAAATTCTTCAGTCTGGATGTCGCTCCCTTACCTCCGTTGTATTAACTTTCTTTTTCTGACTCTCTTTCATTTCCTTTTCTCCGCAGGCTCCCAGGTTCATTTTTGCCATTTTGACATGAACCGCCTGGATCACATGCCCATCAACTGGCTCCTTCAGCTCGCTGGAGTTCAACAGACTCTAGACTTCAGTGATAAGCCAAAGATCATGCACGTATAAGAGACTGCCTGGCAGAAAGTCGGCTTCACAAATGTATATACATTGGGGGGGTTGAAAGGATTTTTTACTTTAGTGATCGGAGGAATGTTGGGCATTCTCAGTCGTACTATGTGTTCATGGGGTTTAAGCTCGGGTGACTGGAGGAATCAACAGTTTGCACTTATTGGTTGTCTTTAGTTCTTGTCAAGTTTGGAGCTGCACTCCGGTTCATTATCTACTTTTTGGTATGAATCATTTGCCACGAAGATTGAAACCATAATCCTGAGTGTTACTGCACCTCAAGAGAGCTGATTTGATGCAGGCACCCAAGTCCAGAGCAACAAAACTCTCTCAGACCAGACCCTGTTTTATTCTGCTTATATAAACTAGGATAACACTCTCTCCCTTTTTCTTTATCACATCCTGTAAGCACTCGTGAAATTGCCAGAAATCCCCAACTTTGATATTACGTGCACTAACAAAATGGACTTTTCCAGTGGAACACTGTAGAACATTGTTAAGCCCTAGTCTGTTCAGAGATTGATGAAAGATGCTTTTCGTCAGCTGTCACCGGGTCTTTTGACAGGACTGTTGTTGATTGCAGTCACTGCTGTTTCCATTCGGTAGTTCACACAGGCCAAACAGAGGTGGTGCAGTGTGTGATGATCACACACCCTTTGTGTAAATATATCCCACTGCTTGCTTAAATAAAGATACACTGAGTTGACCAGCGTTGATGGTTACCTGTATGTACAGTAATCACTCAACATACATCTTTAAATTAGCTGTATCCTGTTGCTAAGAGTGGTGTGTTCACCAAACTGCATATTTCCAAGGTAAAACTAGACTTAAATTCTTGCCTCCATGACACAAAGGGTGTTACTTCTGAAGCAAAAACTGTGGTGGTCATTGCGCTACTGCGTTGGTGCTCCTTTAATACAGTATGTGGTTGGTGCCAAACATCTGTGCTTTTTATTCAGTGAGATTGGTACAACTGACGTTCATCCCCGAGTCAAATGACTCTTCAGGAGTTGCAGGTAAACATCAGCTTCCGACCTGATTGTCAGAGATGCAAACTTGACACGGATGAACATGCAAACTTTTGCAGATTGCACTGTGCTCAAAATCGTAAAAGTGAGCACAAACTTGAAAGGATGCTTACAAAAATCTGTGCTTAATGTTTACTGACCACCAATTCCCCCAACATGAAAGGGGACTGTGTTTTACTTGTCTTCAAGGCAGATACCAGGTTCATGTCAGTCCAGCTGTTTCTTGACATTTCTTCCTCTTGCAATAGTCTGCAGAGTGGTTCCTGATGGAGATATTAAGATTGTTTGCACTGATCATTCTGCATAGAGAATGAAAAACTAAGTCAACTGTCTTGTTTTGGTATGTGTACCCACTGAAAAAATAACGTTGCTGCTGAAGGACTTCATAGACCTCAATGAAAACAGATTGAATAAACCTACAATCTGTCAGAGCAACAACGTTTGGTACTGAGGACTTTGCCTGAGCAATGGTCTTCATTACAGTCATATTGTTTTGAGCCTGCCCCACCTTAGATAAAGGGGTGTGATAGGTGCTGTTCAAAAGAAAAAGGACCAGAGGGTTTCTGCAAGGGTAAATGAAACATGAGCTCTCAGAGTAATCTGGTTCCCAGGTTAGTGCTGACATAGAAACAGAGATAAATATTCTCTCTTTACTACAGCTTCTTCTGTTGCAACATGTAACAAATGTGGGCTTTTGTTTTCCTCTGGATTCATGTCTAAAGAATAGAATTGAACCTCTCTATCCAGCTCCGTCTACAGACATTTTATGCAGCTGACTTGGACAAAGGTTATGTTAGTTTTCCAGTGCCTCTAATCTGATCTCATGAACTGAGAGCATTGGAAATAGCTCACATTAACCAATAATGATACAGGTTGTTATTGCAGTTTTTGGCTTTAGTCTAAACTTTTCCTGCTAGATTCATAATGTTTCTGTTTTGTGCTGCATACATGTGGTATTTTATTTTATTTATTTATTTATTTTTATTTATTTATTTGCACAATGACAACAGTAAATTTTTTATCATACAAGGACAAATAATTTGTGCAGGAGAGGAAAAGAAGCCCGAAGGGCTTATAAAAAATCCTCCCCCTCAATACAAAATCACCAAAACAAATCAATCAATAGAAAGAATAGAAAGGAAAAGAAAAGGTAAAAGAAACAAAGAAAAACACAATAAACACCCAAACAAAAATATCTATGAAATGGCAATTTCATTTTAGTACGAATAGCCTGTTAATTTTGTCTATATAAAAGATACCCCATTAAGTTGGTCCTAAACATTTTTAAGGATGACACTAACTTAAGAGATCTAGATCGTATGTTACTTGGTGTAAAATGGTTGCATGGATAATAGAAGAGTTGTGAATCTATAATAACTGTTGGTGAACTGATTTACTACTTTTCTTATTCATATTCTTGCCATCCAAGGTGTTTATTATGTTGTTACTACAATCCAGCTTTTTTTTGTGTGTTTGTTATTTGCTTTGCTTATATGCCCGAGGTCAAACAGCACAGTTTGCATGCAAAGTGGCATACATGGGTTGCAAACTGGTGCAGCAGAACAGTTAAAACAAGGGTGGGCGCTGGACATCTAATCCTGATACGTCACTTGCAGGGGCTTCAGAAAGCAGAAACCTGCCCCTGCTCAAACACGTCACCAGCAGCAGCAGCAGCAGCACGGAGGCTGGAGCTGACAACTGTACTTCGCAGACGGGGGTCATCACCAGCAGCAGGAGCCAAGACATGCCACATTAACAGCGGCCAAACGCGCACGAAGCCGCCGCACTCGGGGGAGCTGGATCTGCTGCAGCTGATGGGGATGCACATCCTGCACATCTGAGGAGAAAATGAAGAGAAAGAGCGAGAGGAGACGAGCCGAGTCGAGGAAAAAGCGCTGTGCAGCTCACAGCAGCTCCGAGGCGGAGCCAGGCTCTGATATTTACATTGAGATAACAGGTAAGAGGGTCTTGCACAACGAACCCTGTCAACTTTAGTCCCACTCGGCCATATGCATGGCGACGTGCAAAACACAAGAACGTCCCCAGGAGTTGGAAAACATGTCATTTCTTTCAGCTTTTGCACCAATATGGCGACATAGTCAGTGTCTCTTGGTGACACTGGATTTTTGCATCCACTTACCTTCGCAGGCTGTGCAAAATAATACGAAATGCAAATTTTATCTGGTATTTATTTCATTGCAACGAATCACATCGCGCATCTTGGTCTACGTCATCTTCTTTCAGCGACTGTCTTTGTGTTATACGTGTATAACGATGGATAGTGTGGTGTATTGATGCCAGAAATGTAACAGTAGATCCCTGTCTGCATCCTCTAGTGTTGAGTTTTATATCTTTGTAACGTTTTCTGAGTTAGTTCCAGTACATCATGATGAGCTGGGAGAGGGAGGTCCGTGTGGAAATAGCTAATCTGATTGGCTGACAGATCGTCCTAGCAACCGCCTGGCAACCGTCCCAGGGCCAATGGTAGGGCTTAGATACAGAACTTTAAACTAAAAGGGGCGGAGCCGAGCCTGACTGACAGCTCGCTCCTCCAATCACAGAGCGCCGTGCATCCGTCTCAGCCAATAGCGTCCCGCTGCACAGCGAGGGCGGAGTCGCGCGGGTATCGCTTTTAGCAGAGTGCGCACTTGCACTCGAAACTCCTCCTGGGTCTTCTGCGGGTGACGTTTTTTTTCACTCCCTTGGACACAAAGTCAGGAACAAGAATTGTACTCTGTAAACTCAAGATATTCATATCAAACCGCTGTCACTCGCCTTTTAAGTTCCCAGCAAGTTATCTTAGAAGATTTTACCTGGTATGCGCAAGTTATCGTGCAGAAATTAAGGTCGTGCGTTTTCAGAACTGTTAACAAGATGACCTCGGGCGATGTTTCAGCGAGATTTATCGAGTTTATCAAAGGTAAGTACAATAACTTAATAAAATAAAGAAGTCGTAATTCCGGGTTCTGTATGAAACAAGTGAACAGAAGTGTTTTATTCATGAGGAAAAGCAAGTGCCTGCCACTTACTTGTGTGGTCCTCCCTCCTGCAGATCAACTGTATTTTGCCATTCTCAAGCAAAAGATCAAGAGCACTGCTGATCGACACTGTTTCTGCATAGATGAGGAGCTTGCATATGAGAAGTGAGTGCTTTTTCCATTTTAAACAAACTTGATGCCCTACCTAGTATCTTGGTTTTGTACTTTGCCCCTTTTGTCTTTCTCTTCTTGGAGTACTGTAAAAGCAGTCTACATTTATATCATTGCAGCATCTCTGTAGGCTTTTGGTTTGCCTTTTTGAAATGTAAAACAATTAATACATCTTGTTTAGTTTTAATTATAGAGATTATTACCATGAAACAATCAGGAGTAGAGATGAATTCTGTCTCTATCTGCTTCTCTTTGTGGAAAGAAGTTTAAATAACAATAGATTAGATAAAAGCAAATGAAAGCATGTTGTCACTACAGAAAGCTTGTAATGGAGAGCCCATTTATTTCAATGGGTTTTTGTGCAGTGGGCCACTGGAGAGGACAAGGATGACCTTTCATGGTGAGGTTTTGTCCTGGTAGTTAAAAAAAAAACAACAAAAACGTATCTCTGCAGCTTTTTGTCCTGATCGACATGCTCTAGCATTAAATGTTACTAATAGTCTTAACTCCTGTTTTTCTGTTTTCACCCAAGAGAGACTGAGGTAGCACGTTCTATCTAGTGAGACTTCCCCAGAGATCGCTGGCCAGCTGCATAAAATAGCCAGTTTGACACACTCTTTTCTTCTTCGTCATGTCCTTTGTTTCTGTCCCTCTCTCAGCTTCTATGCAGACTTTGGTCCCCTCAACTTGGCCATGTTTTATCGCTTCTGTTGCAAGCTGATTAAGAAGCTCAAGGTAAAGTAAACGTCAGCTCTTACTTCACATTTCCTAGAAGGTGAATGGAAGGAATTGTTCTTGAGAACCAAAGTAGATTTATGGCCTTTTTGCAAAGCAGGTTGTTTTTTTTGCTTTTTTTTTATTGTTGAATTTATATGACTAACGCTGCGTGTTTGTTAACATTTCACAGCAACTTTCCTCTTTGTTGAGTCTGTTTGCATGTTACTTGATCGTGGAGGAGTACAGATTTTGGCAGATGTTTCAGTTTCCCTGTGGCGTTAACATATTACTGTTTTATTGCTTATGCAGCCTTGTGGTTAGTTTGTTCATCTTGACTTTTCACCACCACCTACAGGATTTAACCTTTTTATTTTCAAGTTGGTATGTCTGACAACTTTACTGCTAATGATCTTTATTTCATCATATGCATATCTTAATGTTTTTGTGCAGTCCATTACACTGTCAAGGAAGAAGATTATTTTTTATACCTGTGGAGATCCGAAAAAACAAGCCAATGCTGCCTACCTAATAGGCTCATATGCAGTAAGTTGTGGGCAAATGTGCAAACTACACACATACAAAATTGCATTTTCCAGAGCATTAGGGTGACTGTCAATACCAAATTCATTTAAGCACATAGTTCTGACAGGGTTTTGTCTTTATAGGTAATGCATCTAAATATGATGCCAGAGGATGCCTACAGTCTGCTGGTGTCAAGGAATTCAACATATCTTCCATTCAGGTAATACTTCCCCTACACACTTGTGTGGTCTATATAAGAACTTAATTACTGCAGCTACTCAATGAAGATGTATAATTTTAGCCTCAACACATGTTGCCCTGCAGAGCGTATTTAAAAGATGTTTGATTTTTCTGAGTCATTTAACATATCGGCTCAAATAATCATTGAAGGCCTGACATTTGAAATAATGCAGAGAAAATCCTATGTCATCCCCAATTTTGTCTTAAACAGTTTCTATTTTATTTTTCTATCACCATGAATACATTGTGTAATTTTGATAAATGTTTTTGCATTTATTTTATATTTTTGAATATATTTTTTTATATTTTTGTTTACTTATTTTTTTTTGTTTTAATATGGGATTGGTACTGAAATCTCAGATATTCATGTAAGAGATTCATGCATCCAGTATTAAAGGGTTAGTTATCTATGCCCTTTATTTATAAATACAACTTACAGAATGTACAGAGCTTTAAAGCTCACTGATCAACTTGGTACCAATTTTCCACCAGGTAAATTCCCTGGTAATGGTTATGTTCTCTGAGGTACCAAGTCAACCAGAACAAGGTGAAAGCAGGCATACGGTGACCTAACAACACAACAGAGTCTGACATACTTGAGTCAATAAATCAATTCCTTTCCTGTGACTGTGTACCGGAGCAGATGCAAGATCATTTTTGGGGATCAAAGTCAGATAAATTATTGAATGTGATCAAACATTCTCAGATCAAGTCCATTACTGTCTTTTTTTCTTTTCTTTTTTTTACAGAGACGCCTCATTTGGAACTTGCATGTACAATCTGAACATCCTAGACTGCCTTCGTGCCGTTCACAAAGTATGTCTTTAAGGACTGTTTATTTACAATCATTATTTATTTTGTCTTATGCTGTTCCTGCTCCTTATAAAATACTGTTCCTCTCCACCCGCTAGGCTCTGCAGTTCGGCTGGCTCGACTTCTCCAACTTTGATGTGGAGGAGTACGAACACTATGAGAGAGCAGAAAACGGAGACTTGAACTGGATCATCCCGGGAAAGTTCCTTGCTTTCAGTGGACCGCACCCAAAAAGCAAAATAGAGAATGGTAATTGATTTGTGTGTGTGTGTGTGGTTGATGCGTGCACGTGTGTATGTATATAAATAAATATATATTTCTGATTTTATTTTAACACCTCAAGAATCTATTTTTCTTTCTTAAGGCTACCCATTGCATGCTCCTGAGGCTTACATCCCATACTTCAGGAAACACAACATCACCGCCGTCATCAGACTCAACAAAAAGATGTACGATGCCAGACGGTTTACAGACTCTGGCTTCGAGCACCATGACCTGTTCTTCGTGGACGGGAGTACACCCAATGATTCAATCGTCAGGAAGTTCCTGAACATCTGTGAGAATGCAGAGGGGGCCGTTGCTGTCCACTGCAAGGGTAAGATCTTGTGTTTAAGCCACACTTGTACAAACACCTTCTCATTACAAGTATCATTGTAATGCTTCTTTTGTTTTTAGCCGGCCTTGGGAGGACCGGTACGCTCATCGCCTGCTATATGATGAAACATTACCAACTCACTGCAGCAGAGGCCATCGCCTGGATACGGATCTGTCGACCAGGGTCCATTATTGGGCCTCAGCAGAACTTTGTTGAAGAGTGAGGAGCAGTTTTGTTTAAATATTGAAAATGTTTCTGAAAAAAAACACTATTTAAATTTAAGTATAAGTTGTCATCTTTTTTCTGTTTGTGCAGTCCTGTGAAATATTCGGATCTAAAGATAGTTGTTGCTTCCTCTTGTTTCGTGCTTGGTTTAAATTGTATACATCAGGAAGGAGAACAGTCTGTTGGCCGAGGGCGATGTTTTCCGGGAGAAGATGCTAAATGAACCAGAGAATGGGAAGATGGCTGTAACCAGGATCCTATCTGGGGTGGATGATATAACCATAAATGGTAGCAACAAGAACAGGACATCCAAGAAAGAAGAAATAGAAATGGTGAGTTTGACATGACGCTTTCACTCTGGTACCAGGTAAACACTTGGTTTTGCAATTTTTTTGAATGAAACAAGCCATAAAGACATTCCTTTGCTTTGCAGTACAATGATGAAGAGGAGAGAAACAGTGTCACGCAGGGCGATAAACTACGAGCTCTGAAGAGCAAGAGGCAAGCCAGATCATCCTCAGGGTCGCTGTCGTAAGTATCCAGCCAGCTTGCAAGCCTCATCACGTATTTGCATCCACGTGTGTTGTAGTATTTAAAAATGAGAAATTCATCTTGTTGTTTCCCCCTTTGATCATTTTTGTATTTATCATATCATTTGGTCAGCTTTCCCTTCTCCTCAGTGTTCACAGGATAATCAGCTGTCCTCTCGGGTCAGATTGTAGGCATGGTTCAGCTGTTTGGAATGCTCTCCTTGACCCGTAACATCGCAGTTTCATCCCAAAATCATATTTCATCTGTGACTGAACTAACCAGGCAGAAAGGGTGTAGGGGCTACTTCTGAAACTACCGGGACGCACACATGATCACTGAGGTTACGTAATCATACCTGTGGTGGCAGTTTCCATATTTTAATCAAACTTTCTTGATTCTCAAATTCATACTTTTTACTATTTCTTTTCATGCTATTCTTTTTAAAATTCCAATTGCGTGCTAAGGAAACCCTCTTCACTGTCACTTTTGAGGAAATTATTCCTTATTCCATTAAGTTAAAAGCTGTATATTACACGAACACGTCTCAGTTTACTTGGGTTTAAACAAGTGTCGTCACCGAAACGAACCATCAAGATTAAAAACATTACAAACACAGATTTAAAGCCAAACTTGCATTTATTGATTTGTAGAGATACAAAACAAACACATTACTGAGTGGTGAATTCTCAGTCCTGCAAAGACATGATGGCGCTGGGGCCGTAACCTGCACTTTTATTCAGGAAACCACTGAACTCTGGAAACTCTGAAACACTGAACAGCAATTGAGACATCTTTTAACAAGGAATATTTCCTTGCATGTTATGCAGTGCACGGGTTGGTGTTGCAAATCCATCGATAACTTTAAATAACATGAAAACTTTTCTCTGACTCTTTTCATTTGTTTTTATCGTCTAGCTTGAGCTTTTTAGCCATAATTCGATCTTTCAGTGCAGATATGTTTATGAAATTCAGCTGGATTATGAAAGGGACTTTCATTATTTTTTTAACACCTGGAGAAAAGGTGACAGGGTGATATTCTTGCAGCACTACGCCTACGCCAGGCACTACTGCCGTAACGATATACTTTTACTCTGGGAGGTTTATGTAGTCCTTTGCAGACCGAGTTAAATCGTTTTCAGTCAAGGAAAAGGGAGCTCGGACTTCATGGCATAGAGTCAGTGATGCTGTTGTTTGACAAGCACTCCTCCACAAAGAAAATAAAGCTGGATTTAAAAAGGCACAAAAGATGTGGAAGTTGGGGAGTAATATGAGACTTTTTTAACTGATCAATGTTTTCTAATTACACATAAAGGGAGAGAAAACATATGTAGCCCAGAATAGATCAAATTTTCCCAAAGTCCTAAGGTTATCGGGTCCACATGTCTGTTAAGTAAACGGACCGCTCATTCAGTAAATAGACTTTGCAATAGATAAACTCTATAGTTCAGTGTTTCCCACACAGTCAGATTATACTGTACATGTGACTGTCTGGTACTGCCAGTTAGTTGTTGTTACTTATATTGGAAGCGACAACTGAATCCTCCTAATTTTCCCGTGTCTCAGCAGCTTTCACATCCTTGTCAGCTGCCATGATGTCACTGCTCAGCGAACACAGTAGTCACTTGTAATATTTACTTGGGAAAATTAGCTGCCTCTAAATTTGTCATTCATTTGGAGAATAATACATATGGATTACTGAGATTGATCACTAAATATATTTGGGCGACTATTAATATATGTGGGATTCCCTCCGTTTGCTTATCCAGTTCAGTTTCCGCCACTTTTCACATGATACTCTTCTTTTGGAAATACTGAACTTTGTGGTTGACCTAGAGGCCAAACTGAAATCCAGAGAGGACACAGTTAAATCCCATGGACCCCTGTTTTTTTCTCAGTAAAAGATTACTCCTGTGGTGGCAAAATGCAACCCAGTTGTGGTTCATGAGAAAACAGCCCACTTCCCACTTGATTTGTTAACATTTCTGCTCTACGTTGCTACCTGCAAGTCCTCCTCAGTACAGCCAGATTTTTTTCCTGTAAATTGTGGTCAAACTGGAGTAAAATAGAAAAGCGTGTTACTTGAACCTTTTCTAAGTCGTTACTCTATGAAACTGTAAACGGTAGTCCACCAAGCCAGATGGTGACCTTGTCGTTGCTATATTTATCGTTCAGGCTGTAGTCAACACTGCTCTGAATTGGGAGCTAAGACATGTTTAGGATTAAAAACAGGAATGACCTCACACACCAAATCTAAAATGTCAGGGTTTGTACACAAACGGAGCAGCAGTCTCTAAAGCATGAAATCGATTATTCGGTGAGGCTCCAGACGTAACGCAGGAGCTTGTAATGTACTGGTCAGACATTAAAGAGGACTCCATATGTTTGCTGTGTAGCACAGGAATGTGGACTTGCATGGTCAGCGTTCTGAAATGAGAATCTGATTAATCCTGAAAAAAACTGAAGAGAAATGTGCATGAAATGAAACAGCACAGCAAAGTACATGTTCAGCTCTACCAACGCTTCGTGTTCCAACTTCAGGTTACCATCTCCAGATGAGGATGAGTCTCAATAACATCTTTATTGGCTTTATTGCTGTTTAGTTTTTTAGTTTTTTTCTACGTTTGTGTGAGAGGTCCACATCATTTGTGCCTGTTTAAATGGAGCTGTGGAAGGCTGGGTGTCTGCACGGCTGAGGATGGTTGACCGGCCTCTGCCCATGTACCCATATGGCTTTGGCTTTTGTTGTCCCATGTCAGGCAGGTGGTAGTGTTCTGCTGCAGCCTCATTGGCACAGCGTGGCCGATGTGTTGCCTGCCATTCAAAAGATAGCAGAGAGGGAGAGAGAGAAATGTGGAGAGGAAAAACAGAGTGAGAATGTGAGGTTTAGTATGACGGAGGTAAGTGCACGTCACTTCCTTTTGAGCGCACTTCTTGTACAAATTGTTGCCGTGCCAGCAGATGGTATGGCTAACGATATGGCTGATTTTGAAGTTGTTCTTAATTCTTTTCTTTCTTTCCTTCTTCCTTTCTTTCTTTCTTTCTTTCTTTGGATGACTATGGTGTGAAATGGATATGCACTTAGTGGATGCTGTACATTTACAAGCCTGTCATTATCTGCCTCATGGACACACTGCTGTGCTTTGATATCAAGGGATATCCAGGATATCCTCTGACTTTTAGTAACACTCGAGTCGAGCCCAATGCATTTCAACAGAACAATCAATTATTCAACCAATCACAGTTTAAAATAAGCTCTGGATTAGTTGAATAAATTGTTTTGGGTCTTGGCTTGCACTACTCTGCATTACTAAGAAAAAATACTAGGGGAAACACTTGAGCCTCATGGTAATTAGTACGTTTTAATCATTTGATATTAGAATTATCTGTGACTGAAATGGTCTATGAGGTTAATTTATGGCTTTATAATGCATTGTTTGGAGGTTAAATTCCTCATAAAGTGTCATAAATGATTACAGAACACCTTGTGTGAGCCTCTGGGGGGGGGGGTCATCAGGATAAAACAGGTTCTTACACTTTTTCACGAGTGAGTTGAGGAAGAAGAGAGATTTGCTTGCACTTCAGGCCACACGCTGTATCAGTGTATGAGTTGCTACACAAACATCTCTGTCCCAGCTGAACTTCACCATCTGGCTCCACTGTTTGTTTGTACTTTTTTTTTTTTTTCGCAACACTGAGGTGCATGTAGAATTCCAGGGACGATCAGAGCAGCGATTATTCAGACTTTTCTTCATCTTCTGCCTTTTTTTAACGCATGGCAACACGCAAGAAAGCCTTGAACACACGCGCATGCACACGCCTCTGTTCAATCTGTGTTGTCTAACATGTAATTAATGTTGGGCTGGGATCATTGTCGGCTGCCTGTTGTTCTTCCATTGCTTTTATGACTGGATCAGTGTCGGGATTAGGCTTTACTCCTTCACGTGTTCATTTCTGCCAGTTTCTATTGAAACGGTTTGTAATATTGAGCAAATTTGGCAGTGGACATGTCAGTTAATTCAGGATTTCAGCATTTATATATATATATATATATATATATATATAATTTTTTTTTTTTTTAATAAGAGCCCTCATAGTACTTTTAAATTGTAAGTAAATTAATTTCAGTCAGCAGAGCCCCTCACCCCCAATCTTTTCTATGATATCTTCTATTTTATTTTTCTTTTATTTATTTTTCATTTGGTCATATAAAGATTTTCCATAGGATTAGAAAAAATAACTATTATTTTTAATGTTAGCATCACATATTAAAACACATCAGAGCGAGTATAAAACAAAAACCTGCTGTCTGGCCCAGTTAGACGTGAGGCTCGATGGAGGGCGTCTCAGCTAATCCAGTCGCAGTGGAAAAGCACAACATCAGAGACTTTGTATCCTGCCCAGACGTCTCTTGTCTCTCCTTCCTTTATTTTCCTTTTTGTTCCGTTTGCTCTTGTTGTTGGATTTGTCCTCCTTTCAGATGGCTGGTAGCCATGCTGCTCTCCTCCCTGTGTAGCCTTGCCCTGTGGTGGATTGTGTATGGCTTCCCTTCTTCCATCCTGCATTTCTGTATAGACGGGTTAGGATTTCAATGAGTTCTGCTGCCCGTCAGCCCCCAAAAAACCTGCCCTGCCCCTCGTTCTGGAGCTCTAACTGACAATGCTGTAAGTGAGACCCTAGTCTCTTTTATCTAAATTCCCAAACCCAAATGAGAAATTTTGTTAAAAATCATCGTCTTGTTCCCTTTTTATTCCTTTTTTTTTTTTCTTTTTTAATGAAACTGAAACATTACAGGCTGCTGCTTTGTCCATGTCATTTTCTGCATATAATGATTTTGTACCATAAACATTTGAATCACCCTTTCATCTTTAAACATCATGCTTTGCTGGTTATTGAGTTGACTGGAGTGCCAAGTGTAAAAAACTAAATGCAGTTAAGCCCTGTTTACAAAATATAACTGAGAAAGATAAAGCCCTTTTAAGTTGATTAAGTCCATCCTTTGGCTTTCTCTTGTACTTTGCTGTGCTAATCCAACCTGCCTGATAAAAGCAACGCTGATTTATTAACTAGTCTACAACTGTCAATTATTTTTTTTTTTAAACGTCTCCCTCATCTTCATGCAGTCTCGTCCTCCTTTGCCTCCCCTCTGTCATGTTTTTCCTTGCATAAAGTTTCACGTGTTTATATTATGTTGCTTTGTCTTCTCAGACATGAGGAGAATAAAATGCACACCAGGTCATCGTCACAGTCCTTCAGGTAAATAGAATTTGTACGACTATGAAAAACCCTTCAAGCAGACATGCAAAGGAGCAGCCTCGTAGATGACGTGTATTTCCTCTGCAGCAGGGTCATCATGCAGGGCAGCAAGACCCTGTCTGACCAATCAGATGGCAGGAAGAGGACGCGGGCCTCGCTGCCGGCTAACAGGGAAGGAGGAAGGTCGGTGTTTTTGCAGATTATGCGTTACTTGATGAATTGAGAGTAATAATTTGTTTACATCTTTTTATGTTATGGCACTGACACAGTTGAAAAGCGATCAAGAGGCTATAGCCACTCATGGATCCGTGTGGACTACATTAACAGCTTCCCTCCTCTCTGCCAGCTCCCTGTGCCACACCAGACTGGTCAGGTCCCTAGGCAACTTGCATGTCGTGGCTGGCAACAAAGACCCAATGTGCTTTGAGCCATGTGGCAGCCGTAGAGACAGAGCCGGTGTGACGGCCAACACAGGCACCGTCATCAACCTAAACATGGCTCAGGGTCACCTGCAGGCAAGCTCCCTCAGACACACTCTGAGCCACGTGGAGACTTGGGCTGCATTTGCATGCATAATCAACAATGTTTCTTAAAACGGATGGTTTTTGAAAAGCATTAAGGTCTTGGCACCCCTCTTCAGAATTTCAACTCTTATGGAGGTTTCAGGTGAAGATGTCGTGATATTAAAGAGGTATAAAATTGGAGGTGACACACTCTTGTCCAGATTTTAGCTAAATTAGTGACTTTTATGATTGTAACATTTCATAAAAACAAGAGCACATTAAGAGAGCTCAAGCAAGGCTCACGTTGCCTTTATTGATGAGTAGACTCACTCTTTCTGTTTCAGCAATGTGATGTGAATTTCAAATCTTTATAAACAACCTCTTATTTCTGACATCTGGTGGCAAAAGCTGCCGTGGAGCATTTTACAGATACAAGCAAAACATTTCAGCTCCAGAGATAAGAGCACCTCGAGACATAAACCAGCCACTTTAAATTTCCCTTCACTCCAGCCCCTTTTCTTGTGTACGTGAGACGAGATTGGCGAGTAGTTGGAATGGAGAAAACAGCATTTGAAATTAATCTTTTTCCTGGAATTATGTGTGCATATATTAAAAGTAGTATTTGCATTAATTTCAGGGTGAAAGGGCAAAATATATACCGACAAAATCGACATTTCCTCAGTTTGTACTGTTCTTTAAAGAAATGCATATTAACATAAACAAAATAAATTCCATGTAAACCAGTCACACAATAGCTGGGAATGCTGATCAAAAGCCATGTTTGTATGAAAGAAAATCCCCCTTAGAAAAATCTAGCACATTGGAAAAGAGTACGTACAGATAAAAACTTAATTATTGGTTTTTGCAGTGCTCCATGTAAACATCACCAAAATATATTTTTAACATACCTAAGAAAGGCGCTTGCATCACAATGGTTGAAGAATCTTACTTTTATGGAGCAAAAGACTCGCCACAGAAAACATGAAACGCTGTCGCAAAGAGATTTTATGAGCTGCAATTTTTGCCAAAATAGATGTTGCAAAGTATTGATCGTGCGAGGCTCCCAGACTGTTCTGTGTGACCGTAACGTAAAAAGTCAACTTTGAGTAATCTGTCTATTCCATCTATTTTCATTAACAGAATCTATGACTAGGGGTGCCAAACTTTAAAATGGTTGCAGTTTTTACAGCCATTGCACAATGACATTTTTAGAAAAAATTTTTTGAAAAAGAAAAAGTCATATTTGGTGCCTGTGTAAATCCAGTCAGAAGTCCCGAGGCTCACTACATTTCCTCTTTCTCCTCTTAAAAGTTTTAACGCCCGATGTACTAAGACTAGGCTGCATCATCAGTTTGTAAAAATATAAAAACTTTTTTTTTCTTACAAATTTCTTTACAAAGCTACTTCAATTGTGCTTACACAGAATATACAATTCTTCAATAATATGAAAGCCTTTATGGATTCCCATCTTTCATAATTAAATCAATAGGATGTTTTTTGTTTGTAAAGTTAGCTTTTTTTCCCCACTTTCCCTACTGAGCAGTCAGTAATTATACTTAATGATTCAATTTTAATTGATAAATCTGGGTCACACCAAGGTTGTTTCTTCATTGTGCAGCATAATTAGATGTAAATGTACTGATGGTGCAGCCCAGCCAGGGTTCTTCTCTCAGATTTCTTATTAATAAACTCCATAAAAGCCTGATGTTGCTCCAACTAACACTTATTTGGATGCTAGATTTACTTCCACCTACCTTGCTCTCTGGCATCTTTCCCTCCCTTTCCGGCTTGGTCCGCCTCAGGGCCGTCTCCTGGACTATGACTGGCTATAGCTTTCCTGAACTCTGCTGCTCACTGTGTGAGCTGCCTGTTGGTGCTGCTCTGTAGTCTTGTTGGCATCTTTCACTCGTGCTTATGTGTAATCTTCTCTTTCCGTCTTAACTTATTTCCTGCAACAGACGGGTCGTCTCCAGAGGACGTAAAGCTCACAAGTCTTACCAATCAATTAGATTTTCCAGGCTATGGTATCCATTTCCTCATTTTTCCAACATTTCCTGTTTAAAATTGTATTACACGGCATTTTATAACATCAGTAATTAAATGTTCTGACATTTGTTGACAGAGATAGGGAGAATAATTAGCCTAGAAATTGTAAAGCAATGAAATTAGTGTCTGAGCTGATTTTGTCTCTTTTTATAGTCACTCCATACCCAAGGCTAGAGCTCCTCTACTTCGGTAAACCTGTGGATCTGGGAAGTCTTCGGATGGTCCAACTTGGATTAAGTCTTTGAATAGACTCGTTTTCTTTTCCTGCCTTGAACGGTTGATTCAAGTCTCAACAAACATGATGTGACATGTCATTGGACTGATAGGGCACTTTGGTTTTTATATTTTAAATCATCATCATGAACAAACTGTTTTAATCAACCACCCGGTTGTTCCTGTTTATTGAAGCATGCAGTTGGCAAACACCAGATTCAATCATGACAGTCAGACCGGCATGTGAATGTGTAAATCCAAGCCCCCAAAGAAAAAACAATTAGCACTGTGCAACAGAAGTGGTTTACGGTTTCATTGTTAAACTTAGATTAAATGAGCCTCCCCCCCCAGTGCAAAAGGCTCAAGGTTGGGTTTTACTGGGATATTTTAATATCCACAAAAAGAAAAAAAATGCATTACAGCATTCAGTACTGTGCACATTTGTACTGCAACTCGGTATCTGACTTGTTTCATCATTGTCATTTATTTGCCAAGCTTTTCAGCTCAATACTGTAAATATGTCAACATTTAATATAGCCTACTCTGTTTGTATTTTGTAAATATTTTATACTTAAGATCAAGATCGTGCCATTAAATGGCCCTAAAGGGCCCCTGTTTAACTCACTTATAATCCAATACATTTGCCTGATAATGCACAAAAAAAAAAATCTGAGTTTTAAAATAAATTCTCTTAAACATCTGTCATTTTCCTTTTTGTTGTTTACAAAATGTTATCACAGGCACAACTTGAAAACCTTGTGGGTTTTTTTGTAGTACAAGAGACTAGAGACTACATTTCCCTTACTGGGAATCAGATCAAAACCTATCGTGGAGAATTGGGTGACCACTGAGCTGTAAAAAAAAAAAAAAAAAAAAAAAAAGGGAAGAAAAAGGTCTAAGTCTGATGTTTCCTTCAAAACAGAACACCTTGCAAAAGCATTTATTGAACAGTATTCAGTGCAACCAAAACCCAACAGAAATGTGAACAATGTTGTGGCAGAAGGTTAATGAGTAAATTCAGTTATTTTCCTGCTGATAGAGCGGGAAAGTCTTCTGGGTCATCTGGATCCGGTGCCAAATCATCCTCCTAACGGGGAGAAGTCATTATTATAATTTTTCTGCTGTTACTTTAGCAAGTTAAGTAAAAAGGCTTTAAAAAAAAAAAAAAAAAGTCTGCAGACAAGTACATTTAAACAAAAAATTCACATGGCTGAAGTTCTTTCTGGAACCTCTCCTATAATTTCAGCCCAAACATTCAGTGCAGTGTCAGCAGAGTTCCAACATACCCTTTCTATTATGGGTCGGACATTCTCGAGGCGAGTACTCTGACCACCTCGTGCTCCCCTTCCTCGGCCCCCGCGACTGGGTCGTCCAAGACTCCCAAAATTTATGTCCAAGAGGGAGGTGATGTCATTAACAGACCTGCGCAGGAAGGTTCCATCATCTTCAATAGTCTGCTCAATGTTCTGGAAGATAAAAATTAATAATTACACAAAAAGTCGTAAAATATCTGGTTATGCATCTTCCATTGCACAGAAATTAGATAAACTTATGTTAAAAGGTAATTTGAGTTGCTGCTTCAGGTGGCATGAGCAGAGCAAACTCTCCACTTAACAAGTACTGGGCAAACATGACTCATCAATGTGCACAGGCAGATTCCTCAGCCTTTATTTTATATTCCATAATGATTTAGCATATTATCGTTAAGTTAAATCTTAATTCCATGCAAGTTCCACAATCCTATATTCCATCGTGGTTAGGAACAAACTACTGGCAGTAAAATGTAAGGAGAAAATGTTTGGGTGGGGCTTGCTGACCAGTGAACTGGTTAAAGCTCACTTTTGTTTTCTTTCACAGGCTGCTCGCCGGCTACAATGCAGAGCTGCAGCCCTTTATTGTTCAAATATGGCAAATGGTGCAGTTGGCCTTTCAGATAAGCTGTTTGTAAGTTAGTACAAGTTTAAAATCAATTTCACTTTGGACAACAAAAAACTGCTATTCATTGTAACAAGAACATTTACGCTTGACTGTGCATGCGTTTAGAAAAACTGATAATTTTGTTAGTTTTATTAGACTTTACTCAGATTATTCTTTAAACGACTCGGATGCAACTCTGACTTGGATTTTGGTGACTTATTTACAACACGTACATAGAATACAAAGCAAACAGAAGTACAGACACTGAGGAAATAACAGATTCTGAGCTTGTAGAGGAAGGAAGGTTTATCTTATGCTTATTTAAAAGCCACTGTAGACTAATGGCACTTTTCCACTAGTACCTACTAAGCTTTACTCATTTCAGCTCGGCTTCAGCCAACTTGGCCTAGTTTCTTTTCCATAACAATTCAGCACCTGGAGCAGCAGTAGGAGGGATTGGAGCGAAGCTGCTGTGACGCATTTGATTGTGTGATTTAAACGAAGAAGACAACACTAAAGATGTAAAACATGGAGATGATATGTGCTGCTGGGTCTGTGGCTTGTGTTTGATATAAAGTTAAAAAATGAGTGAGAGAAGCTTCAGGCGGCGATGCTTTAACTTTTTTTAGTTTGTCTCGGTGCCGCTGAAAAGTCTGTCGGTAGCCACGAGCAGCTATGAAGTGACAGAGCTCCTGGTGGATCTTGTCGTTCCTTATCGCCTGTCGAATAAAATTAACAAGAAGCCGCCGTCAGACTTGCTCTTCCGCTGATGTCCCGTCTCCTGACTCAGACGTCTGACTCCCAACCGCCCGACCAATCCGTGGTGTGTAGTGTGACGACGTCAGATACGGCCAGACTCTCGGCAGAGTAGATACAGAAAAGAATCTACTCGGCACGTTAGACCCCTAGTGGGAAAGAACCAAACCAGCCGGGCTGAGTAGGTACTAGTGGAAAAATGGCATATTACTGGTGATGTGGCTTCTTCTCAACAAACCTTGTTTGAGATAGGACATGCACAGTATTCTCAGTTACCACCATAAAAGGCTCATTATCCCTCAAATCTAACAGAGTGAAAAGACTACAAATGTGATCATTTGGGTCATTTCCTGTCACTACTCAAGTTAAAACCACTACTACCACCATTTAGCAAATGCTTTTATCCAAAGCAACTTACATCTGAGAGAACAAACCAACCATTTTGCCCGGGGAAGAATTAGGGTTAAGGGCCTTGCTCAGGGGCCCAAGGTTGCTCATCTTGGTTGCCATTCTGGGGCTTGAACCTGGTCCCCCAGACCCAAGCCGACCTCTCTAGTCACTAGACTACCACCCCCCCGGTTATTGATTTGAATACTATAAAAGCCACGAATGAACTACCTCTACTATAGTAATTTGGACTTTTGATGCTTCTCTGACAGAGGTATTACAAATGTATCATGCAAGTTCAGGAGACTTGGCTGTGTCACTTCCCTGCAGATGCAGTCATGAGTCAAATCACTGCCAGAAATCTCAATACATTTATGTCACAGCCCATACCCATCAAGTTCTGGATTTAAAATAAGGTTAATTTTCCGGCACCCACAGAGAGCCATCCCACCAACCCAACCAAGCTCCACTATCCCTTACATTTTAAGAACGGTTCACAAATCTCAAATACCAACTTTTCAACCTCTTACTAACTACAATTATGTGACCATAAATCTGATAGGCCTACCTTCGTTGACATTGAAATGCTGTGAATGGGTGATTTACAGGAAAATACTAATACAGGACAACAGCGGGAAAGAGGGGTAAAATACGGTAGTTTCCCAGCCAAAACGGGAGACTTGACAGCCATGTCCCAGCCTCAACAACAGCTCCTCGGGTTTACCTTCTTCTACAGACCAACATAAACAGTAAAAAGGAGAGTTCACAGATCGCTAATCTCACCTCTAGGCGCTTGGACTGGTGGATGACCTTGGCTTTGGAGGGAATCTTGTCCACTGGTTTGCGGATATTACACTCGGCTTTAGAGCGATTCGTCTCCTGCATGGCCTTCCACTCATCCAGAGTCATTTCCATGGCAACCTGGACCACCATCTCTTTGTCCTCTTCGCCTGTTGCCCTTTCATAAAATGGAGATAGAGGTCTTAAAGAAATACATTTGGGTGAAATGCCAGAAATAAAAGAACAGCAGCTCCCCTTTCAGTCATGTTTTGACAGCTCCATTCATAGCTGTTGACTTTAGGGGGCAGAATGAAACCCCTGATTGTAGTGGGGGGGCTGGGACTACAACACACACCACTTTATACTAAGATACCCAACATTCATCTTTTCTGCAACTCAGACAGCTGATACTGATCCCTTTTAGGCAGTCTTTATTTTGAGTCGAGCCACAAACTGCCTCAGATTATTAAAACATGGTCTGCAGATGTAACACATTCAACCAGTCCTTTAAAAAGTTAATAATAATAATGCCTTGATGCACCATGAGATCATGGCCTCTGCTTCTTCTTAGTACTGGCTCAATACTAAGATATTTACAATAAAACAGCCAAGCTTTAAAAAACAAGAACACTCCTTTTTCATCTATCAACTGCCGTATGCGCAACAATGACTTGTATGAATTTATAATGCAGGTGTTGGTAACTGGAAGAAGCTTGTACAAAACGGTCCTTTTTACACACTTTGTGCACTTAAAAAGTTAAAACTACTAATGTATTTCTGTAGGGGCCTTATCCACACTGACATTTAATTCGAATGACATTTGAGAATTGTCAGGCTTGAACCAGCCATTTGTTTTGATATACAGTAGCCCTGAGTGCTCTAATTAACTGCCATTTTTCTGCAAACATGCATTCCGTTCTCACTCAAAGCTGCTTCAATTTATATTACTTTGGTCCCCCACAAAGGTTTACACTCCTTACCATCTAATAGTTGACCATTTCAATTCCAGACCGTTCCTTTAAGTTGCAATAAAACATGTATAACTCACTGATCCATATTCTCCCCCTCCACGAGTTTTTGGGGATCCTCAGTTTTGACCGTAGTATCAGACGTCACCTCCATCAGTTCACTATCATATGTAGAAAAAAAAAGTTAAACTAAATGCATCATTTGACCCCAGAGTGCAAAAGTTCCCCTTTCTGCGTTAAAGTTCACTCGCCTTGCAGTTTCATCAACACAACCCCAGTTCCAGGGTCCTCTGCCTCCTCTTTTCTCCTCTGGAGAGATACCTCTGTAATAGGTTTAATTTATCAGTGTCAACACCATAGTGGCCAAAAAAAAAAGAAGACAAGGTTTTGATATCGGATTGCTACATGAACAAGGAGCCTTACGTGGCGTTGTGTCGATCATATTCTCTCTTGCCTCTCAGATTGAAGTTGTCAGTGTTCCTTGGGAATCCTCCACCTCTTGCTCCTCTCCTGCCTCTAATCCCTCCTCTTCCCCCGAGGTAAGAGTCATCAGTATAGGAGGGCCTGGCAACCAGTGAGATTAATACTAAAATGTATTCCTGTAATGGATCCAAACCCAGCTGGTGCAGTCATTGTTGCACACTGTACTGCATTAACATTAACTGAATAGAAAGGAGATTATGCGAAAAATATTGAACACTACTCGCAATGATGAACTAAAAGGCACCAAGAAAGCAATAAAGATTGTAAGACTACTGAATCTAAATAATAATGTAAAGGGAGTTACTGCAGAGAAGGGAGATTAAAGTATCACTAGTGCATTTAAGTGTCTGAAAAATGCAAATTAATCTTAAAAAAAACAAAAATTATACACCTTTAATTTACACACTTAACATGCTCCGAGTCTGTAAAGCAGAATGCACACTTTACCCACCATCTTTGACAAAAGCAATCATACCTGGAGACTGAGAACTCCAGAGGCGGTTGCTCTTGGTTGAATCTCCGTTGCCCAGCAGCAGCAGGTCTCCTCGTGCCCCTCTGGGCATTCCCTGCATCTCTGCCATCAGCCACTGCAGGACATGCTGGCTGCTTGCAAACTGAGGACAAAGTGAGGTGCAAAGCTACCGATTTGTGTAACAACACTTTGATTCCTCACCATTTTCAGATACAGTATATCATATGATACTCCATATAACCCAGCAGTGGTCAGGGGAAAAAAATAAATAAAAAACGATACTAGTCTTTAAAGCTTATGCACTAATGTAGGCCTCATATTGCTTTTAAATACATTTTCACTCCCAACCCCCCCCCACAAAGAGTAAAACCAACCACACCGCCATCCATTTTCTATAGCCACTTATTCCTATAAAAAAGGAGCCTATCCCAACTCATTAAGGCTGATTTATGGTTCCGCGTTACACCAACGCAGAGCCTACGCCGTACCCTACGGCGTAGCCTCTGCGTCGATTTAACGCGCAACCATAAATCAGCCTTTACACGGGAAAAGCAGGGGATAAGTCGCCATGCATCAGAGAAGTAAAAATACGTTTCAAAATATATAACTTTAGCTGTAAATGTATACAGTTTAATTCTGGATATAAAAACTGCCATGTGAGTCCAGGTGGGTCCCACAGAGAACACAGTGGGACTAAACTCACTAAAACCCCTCTGACAGCCAGCACGTGCAGGCTGGCTGACCTTGCATCATTAGCAGCTGACAAAGCTGATGCAGACTCACTGTTGGCCGGACTGTGGGGTCTAGAAGCGCCAGCACACCCCAGCACATGAGCACACCCCAGCACACCCAGCACCCCCTGTTCCAGGGCGTGTCACCGCAGCCCAGCGGCTCCTCACCTGCAGCCAGGTCCGAGCAGCGCCGGTCCTTCTGGGACTCCTTCTGGCCGGGCTTCTTGTTCCTGTTCTTCCTCTCCTCCTCCTTCTTCTTCTTCATCTTCATTTTCTCCTTCTCCAGCTCCGCCTGGCTGAGGAGGTCGAGCGGGTCTCCGTCGTCGTCGAGCAGGTTCCCGAACCTGTTCGCCACGGCGCAGCCGAACGCGTCCGGCAGCATGTCGAGCCTGCATGGACAAAAAACACAGGGTTCAAAGTGATAATTCACTCAAAAATTTAACTTTTTTTCGAGACAGCAAGCAAATGTTCAAAGCAAATGTGTGGAAATGCATAGTTTTACCGGTGTAGTTAGGAGCAGGGTGAGAAACGCGGATGAAAGTGCACTATCCCACACGGCCCCAGCAACGATGCCCCGCAGTTCGACTACAGGTTTAAATGTTTGCACGTGAGGGCAGCGGGGAGGCCACGCCCACCTGCTCGCTGATTGGCTGTCCGCAGTGAACAGTGCACGACCTAATCAATGCACATTGATCAGGTCCGGCCCCTGTCCTGTCAGAGTTGGTAGATGCTTCTCTGCTTAGTCAGGTTGTGAAACTCAGTAAATGTACCTTCATGAGCAACCTCAACTGTATTTGTATCCTGTTTTATCAAAATTATTACATTTTCCAATAGACTTACTAGATCCACCCCATGGTTCCAATCCCTAAGTATTTCTCCCTATTTTTGCTGTAAATGTTTTTCAGATTTGTCTTTTTGTCTATCAATCCATTCACAAGCTACTTCCAACCTGTTTTCATTCTTTATTTCAATTCCATCCATCCATTATCTATACCCGCTTTATCCTTTGCAGGGTCACAGGGGTCTGCTGGAGCCTATCCCAGCTCATTACAGGTGATAGGCAGAGGTTACACCCTGGACAGGTCACCAGTCCATCGCAGGGCGACATATACACACAACCAGACACACTCACACTCGCACCTACGGGCAATTTAGAATCATCAATTAACCTAGCATGCATGTTTTTGGACTGTGGGAGGAAGCCGGAGTAACCGGAGGAAACCCACGCAAGCACGGGGAGAACATGCAAACTCCACACAGAAAGACCCTGCTGGGCCTTGGAGTTGAACCGGGGACCTTCTTGCTGTGAGGCAACAGTGCTAACCACTAAGCCCCCGTGCTGCCCTTTATTTCAATTAAATTCCCAAATTCATCACTTCAATACTAGGTCTGCAAACAATCTCCATTGCACCCTTTTCAGGTCTACTTTTCCCAATTTTCAATTAGATTCAGAGTTCCTCTTTATTGGAACACCTTACCACACCATATTAGAGAATGCTCGAGTACAAATCATTTCAAAAAACAAATCACAACATTTTTGCTAGCCCAATTTAGCAAAGCTTAACCATTCATTGTCAGTACTTCTCTGCAAACCCTCATTAGATTCCTGTTATTGTTTTCTAGTAATTTAGCTTATTTTCTTTAGTTGTCCTAGTTTTACATATTTCTGTAGATATGGTTTGTTTCATTATAGGAGGACCACTCGACAAGCCCTTATGGGTTTTTTTGGTTCCTCCCGCCCATTTTCTGTTATATTGTATTTCTTTTTTTTATTTCCTTTTTTTTCTACATACTTTTAAAATGGTTGTGTATTTTTATGTGCAAATAAACTAATGTGCAGGTGCCAGGAAAAGATAAAGATAAATATCTCCAGTCAACATTAGCGATAGGCCTGCAAAGTCATTTTCTTCATTCTGTTTTTCTTCATTTATTTCAGAATCAGAAAGTTTTCTGAAATGTTTATTGCCAAGTAGTTTAACACACTCAATGAATGTGTTGTTGTTTGTTTTAAATGAATAATGAGTCTGTACAGAGGTGACCTGGGATGTGCGTTAATGTGACACATAGGGTCAGGAGTGGGGTCTTTACGTTAATGTGATGGAGAGTGGGGTGGGGGGGCAGTCCGTGGTAGACGGGGTTCCGGGGCCTTGTTGACGAGGCCAGCTACAGTCGGGAAGAATGTTTTTATGGCGTGAGGTTTTGGTCCTGATGGACTGCAGCCTCCTGCCAGAGGGAAGAGTCTGAAACAGCATTCAACATTTGACATTTGACAGGTCGAACTTAAATTCATCTTCTTCTTCTCCATTCGGCTTTTCCCTTCAGGGGTCGCCACAGCGACTCCGTTGCCTCCATCTGAGCCTGTCTTCTGCATCCTCTACTCTCACCCCAACTACCTTCATGTCCTCTTTCACTACATCTATAAACTTCCTCTTTGGTCTTCCTCTGGGCCTCCTGCCTGGCAGTTCAAAACTCAGCATCCTTCTACCAATATATTCACCATCTCTCCTCTGGACATGTCCGAACCATCCCAGTCTGGCCTCCCTGACTTTATCTCCAAAGCCTCTAGCATGTGCTGTCCTTCTGATATACTCATTTCTGATCCTATCCAGTCTGGTCACTCCTATAGAGAACCTCAGCATCTTCATCTCTGCTACCTGCAGCTCTGCCTCCCGTCTTTTCCTCAGTGACACTGTCTCTAGACCAAACAACATCTCTGGTCTCACAGCAGTTTTGTACACCTTTCTTTTCATTTTTAGCTGAAACTCTTTTATCACACATCACACCTGACACTTTTCTCCACCGGCTCCATCCATGGTTGAAGTTAAATTCATACATTTCCTAATTCAGTAGCAATTAAGCAATGTATTGTTGCAATGTAACAAGATAACACTGACCCAGACTCCAAAGTGGATAGATGAACATTTTGACATGGTCCCTGTAGTCTGTTTTGACCTTGTCTTCCTCTCAATGAAGTGTAATCAAATGCCTGGTGATTTAATTATTTTCATATTGAAAAATATCCACTGGCCATGGCAAAAGCATGAGAGTCTGAACATATTTTTAGCATGGAACCTCAGGCACCTCACACCCCCACCACCAACAACAAAAAAAGATGTGTCTTAAGTGTAGTGTCTCCTATTGAAAAGTGTATGGAGGTGCATAAAAAAAATCATTATACATTTTGAAGGTAGCATATCTTAGTTTAAAATCTGAGACAACAAACTTTTATATCTATGCTGTCATTACAGAACTCCAGTTGATTACCAAGGACACTGTTACAACCCCACACCATCACAGATCCTGTTTTATCTTAATATTAAGGACAGTTGTTGATGTTTGTAAATGTCTGGAGCAGACAATCCTTTTCAACTGGTGAAGTTCAGGACAGAAAACTTAAAATTCACTACACGTTTCATGATAATCAATACCACATCATTTCAAAATATTAGAAGTTAATGCAGCTTCTGTACAACATTAGTATTAGGTGTCTTTTAAAGTTCCAAAGAGCATTTTTAAATTCAACTCTATGTTGTATCAATCCCTTTCCTTGGCCAAGCTATTGATGATTGATGAGTCTTGATCAATGATCTAAGAAGTACATTTGCACTTCATGCATTAAATTCCTCTCAACACAATAAATTATTCTATGATATTATACACTCCAGAGAACAAAATACGCAAGTCACTTCTGGCCACATACACTAAATGTACCACACACTTACACCTTTTGTAGTTTGTATTTATTTCAGCATCTTGTCTTAATTATGTATAACGCGCCATAGTACAGGAAGTATAAATGTGATTATGTGTTGTGCATTAAATGGCAACAATATACCTTCTGCATTGCTTTAGAGATGACAATGACTGGAAACAAATCAATTGATGTTAACATGCTATGAAGACAAAGCATGCATCTGTTAAGTTACTGACAAATCTTGATTCTGATAAGCTAGTTGATGAATCCTGGTTCAGAAAAAAACAATTCTCCTATCCTGGATTATTAGATAAATGACCATACTAATATTTATCAAGCTAAAACTGAATTAAGCTGTGTCATACTCACCAGGATGAGTCAGGGTATATTTATGGTGAAATTTAGCTCCATCTAGTGGTTAGAATTGGGATTACAAATCTATGTAGCGCTGATGTCTCAATGTGAAGGAGTATTGGGGTAGGACTTAACAACAGTTTTTCTTTTAAAATGTATTATTATCAGTTTTGCCATGATAGATGCGTGTTAAAACATATAGTAATGGAAAAAGCTTCTGTGAACACTGAGAGCTCATGTAGACATTTCAGTAACACTGTATGAATATGTGTTTAAATACTATTTAGGATCAGGATTGTCAAACAGTAAAAATAGAATCATCAGGACTTATACAGTGCAATAAACCAGTGGTTCTCAAATGGGGGTAGGCGTACCCCTGGGGGTACGTGAAGGCACTCAGGGGGTACGTGAGATTTTAAAATACATATATTTAAAAAGTAGCATCCATGCAAAAATCCTTTAAAAATAAATATTTCATAAATAATTGAGGAAAATATAAGTCTAAATTCATAAAATGAATTTTATCTTCAGGAGTAGGCTATTCAACTTATTATCCTAAAACCCCAGAGTATCCCCCACACCAGGATGGTTCCACCTAACCTGTCAAATGCCACCTGGCTTCACCTGTCAATCACTTGGACCAACGATGGAGTCGTGGTTGGAGCATAGCAGCAATATTTTTATGTTTAATAAATCAGTTACTGATGGCACAGTGCTCTGTTTTAGGTCTTTTTTTTTTAACAACCAAAAGTGCTTTGCGCTGGTTAGGGGGTACTTGGCTGAAAAATATTTCACAGGGGGTACATCACTGAAAAAAGATTGAGGACCACTGCAATAGACTACATGGTGCCATTTAGACAGTATGTTTGATTGTAAATTATATCTTTAGCAGATGACAGAGCCATGCACTGAATACATTGTACAGTGATGTACAGTGTTGATGAAAGTCATGACTTTGATAAACTGAGAAAAGCTTTTGAGAGACACAAACAGGAAAGCATGGCACAGTACCAGTGGCGTCAATTCAGTGGAAGCTAAGGTATGGCAAGGTTATGAGTCACAGAACTTAACTAGAGTATCAATCAACACGTCCAGCAAATACTCATCACAGAAGTCTGCTATGTGTGGTCTGTGATCTGTGTGGTCAAGAAAATTGGAACTTTTTCAAATGCAGTCTCGCTCACTGCAAAAACTCAAAATCTTAGTAGGAATATTTGTCTTATTTCTAGTTAAAATGTCTCATTTTTAGTCATTTTTAGTCTCATTACACTTAAAACAAGAGTCATCGCCAGAAAAATAACTTATTGGACCATTTTCACCTGTTTCAAGTAAATTTTCAATTGAAATAAGTAGAAAAATCTGCCAGTGGGACAAGATTTATCTTCTCATTACAAGCAAAAAAAAAGTTCTACTTATTTTAAGTGAAAATCTACTTGAAATAGGTGAAAATTGTTGTTTTTTTGAGTTTTTGAGTCTTGTCTTAAATGTAATGAGATTTTTTTTACTAAAAATTAGACATTTTACTAGAAATAAGACACATATTCTTGTTAAGATTTTGAGTTTTTGCAGTGTAATAACTTGTGAAATCGATTATGTTGTTCTGATTTGCATTTGTAGTTATTCTATATGTATTAAATAATAGAATAATCAATACAAATAGACACAGAGTAATTCCATAAATGTATTTAAAAAAACAAACATTAAAATTTTCCCCTGAAGCAAAGGTGTGGCGGCTGCCATACCTTGCCATACCCAAGTGACGCCCCTGCACAGTACAAAATAAAGACAAATACCTCTTTTTCTGTTTTAATGTGCACAAATATGTTGAAGAAACAGCAACTCTCTTGCAGAGATACAACATGGATTTGACAAATGTTGGGATAACTTTGCATCATTTCACCAATTTAACATGAATAAATTCTGAATAGTCATAAGTTTCTTTTTCTCTTCCCCTCACACAACACACCCTTTGTCCGTGAATTTGCTCCCCAACATGATGATTACGTAACATTGGCGCCTCTAGGCCTTTCCGTTCCCTTTAAAGCAGTAAAACATGTATTGGTAACAACATAAACAGATGCCGCAGCGCGGGAAACAGCCATCTGCCCGTCTGCAACGTTACATTAGCCGCCCTTTACGCTGATTGGCTGCAGGCAGCACTCCTCTCATCCTCATTGGCCAACACTCCTGTCACTTTACTTGAGCGCGCGTTAACTCTTTAAATCTCATTGGACAGAAAACCTCCCAGCCAATCACTGCGTTCGTGGTGATTCCTGGTGCGCTCATTGGCTGGCGGGACGACTACGTCATACAATGTCCCTGCCGTGATTGGTCAATAAAGACTTGGGGAATGACATCCTCGCAGCTGATTGGTCAGCGCGCTGCTCAGGCGCGATTTTGCAACGCGGGACGAGTGTCCTGCGGCTGCACAGGTCAGTTCAGACGACCCGTTGAGAAAGAACCGCCACAGTCCTTTACACAGGTAACTTACAGTGAAGGGCGGATTATTATTTTACTTCCTCTTTGGAAATGAAGGATATATTCACCCCGGATTGAAAGGGCGCGTTTTTTCTAGTTGTTCTTGTTGTTTTTAATAAAACAACTGTTTGCAGTTTTTTTTTTTAAACAGCTAATCTTAAAGCTTTTTTTTTTTTTTTATTAATTCATGTTTTTGCTTTCGTGAGACTGCATATGCGTAATTTTTTTAACGATGGCCGACAACAAGCACCCGCATGTTATTTTCTGCGACGACTCGCCCAAGAGAGTGCTGGTGTCCGTGATCAAGACCACCCCGATCAAGCCCCGCAAAGCCGAGGCCCTGATGCCCACCAGCCCCGGCTTCAGCGACTTCATGGTGTACCCCTGGAAGTGGGGCGAGAACGCCCACAACGTGAGCCTGAGCCCGGGCTCGGGCAGCGAGTGCGCCGGCGCCGCCGCCCCGGCGGCCGGGGAGCAGGACCCCGCTCAGTCCCCCGAGCACGGCAAGGTAAGAGCTGGTTCTGTGTTTAAAAGTGACCAAAAGTCGTAGTTGTTTACAAGCTGGGGACCAATTAAGGTCTAAATACACTCTTTGCATCCTTTAAGCCGCTGACATTATCTTATCTCATGTATAACACTGTTAATAAGTTAAAAACAGCATGTGTGTGACTAATAATGAGTAACAACAGGCATGGAGGTGGATATAATCCTCACATACAGGACTTGATGAGTCGTAACACGCGTTAAACTACGAAGTCCCATTGAGAAAAATGTGGATAAGCTCTGAGTTAATATGGCCGAGGTAGTCATTTAAAAAACGCCCGCGCATTGAGCCTGAGTTATGGTTCTGCGTTAAATCGACGCAGACCCTACGCCGTAGGCCTACGGCGTAGGGTCTGCCATAGGCTCTGCATTGGTGTAACGCGGAACCATGAATCAGCCTGTAGGGTGTGACGCCGTGGGTTTAAACCCCATCCACTTCCGTGTTCTGCAGCAGCTGCTGTACATGACGTGCAGCCGCGCGCCAAAACTAACCGGATGGGAGTGAATTACAAAGAGCAACCGGCTCTCTCTGCTGGGAGGGAAACTGTGATCAAAGTGAGGATCTCTGCCAGGCAGCCACAAATACCCCAGTAATACTAATGCAAACATAAGTTTTCTCTACTCTGTCTTCGAACTAAATCTGCAACAGATTACAGTTGACTCTTGCACCTGTTGATCGGGCCGACTTGCCACTTCCCATTGCCTTCATGTTTTTTCTTGTATTTATCACCAGGTCAAATAGACGGTCACACATCACTCCCATACTTATCTCTCCACTGGCTCCCGGTTTCATTTAGAATACAGTTTAAAATCCTCACCTTCACCCACAGAGCACTAAATGGTCAGACCCCCTTTATATAACTGAGCTACTGGAACTGTATCCACCAGCTCGCCTGCTCAGATCAAATATGCAGAACTTACTGGCTATCCCTCACACCCGCCTTAAGACGGGGTGACCGAGCTTTCAAGGTTATGACTGCTAAACTTTGGAATGCTCTGCCTGCACCTTTTAGATCTATGAGTCTGTGAGCTCTTTTAAAAGCCAACTAAAAACCTACTTTATTAAACAGGCTTTTATGTAAACTGCATTGTTTAGAGTTATTTTATGTTTTTCATGTATTCGTGTATTCATGAATGTATTCATCATGTATTCTATGTATTTTATTGCTCTAAACTGTTTTTATTCTGTAAAGCACTTTGTGACAAATGTCTGTGAAAAGCACTATATAAATAAACTTTACTTACTTACTTTATATTTATTGTACAGATTTTATGCAATTTTACATAACGTTGTTTTTTTTACTTCTAGCACTCCCCTTCCCCTCTCTCCTCAAAGTGCTTATGCTGTTTGTTCAGGCTGCATTTGTAAATAAGAATTTGTTCTTAAATTGCTTGCCTGGGTAAATAAAGGTTAAATAAAAGATAAAATAAAAAAGTGTAAATGTAATAATAACATGTCCATTACACACGTCATATATAATAATACTACTACTACTGTCATTTAGCAGAGGCTTTTATCCAAACCGACTTACATCTGAGAGAACAACACAAGCACATAGGAATATATATTCCCGTAGGAGATGTTATTATTATTATTGATATTATTGTTAACC
This sequence comes from Cololabis saira, assembly GCF_033807715.1. Taxonomy (NCBI): domain Eukaryota; kingdom Metazoa; phylum Chordata; class Actinopteri; order Beloniformes; family Belonidae; genus Cololabis; species Cololabis saira. Next base: position 35,746,505 of record NC_084595.1, read on the forward strand.
AGTGGAATAGTTATTATCCCGTGTACCACGTTCCAAGTTGTTTCTTCTTCTTCCTGCCAGGATGGCATCCGCAGAGGGCGGCCACGAGCAGACACGGTCCGGGAGTTGATAAGCGAGGGCGAGACGTCATCCAGCAGGATCCGCTGCAACATCTGCAACCGAGTGTTCCCCAGAGAGAAGTCCCTGCAGGCTCATAAGAGGACACACACAGGTGAGGGAGGCAACGGGAGGAGTGTGTGCTTGAAGAAATTAGGAGTTGAAAGTCCCCAAAGTAGACTGATTTGGCAACACACTTGCAATTAATGACACACACGTCAAATAAAATTCATAAATACAATTAAATACACTCAAAACATCAAATCAGATTACATGTGTCAACATGGTTATAAAATGACATACAAGGAGCAAAAAAGTCTGTTTAAAACTTAGGCTATGTCTAATGGTGAACTTGCATCATTGTTCACAATGGAAAAGGTGAGGGAGAATAATAATGATAATCATTCTTGGACCAACGATATAAAAGACACGATAATCATGATAATAGTATCTATTTGGAGAACAGTGTTGTTGCATGAGAGCAAGATGCATTTCTTTGGCTCGCTTTCTGAAATATATTTTTATGTGACGAGTGAATAAATGTGCTGTGTTGACTCTGAAGTAGAGAGATTGGGGTAATTATATTATAAATGCCACCACAAATATCTGGATTTACAACAACGCTAACTGTTTAAAGCAGCGTGGCAAAAAAAAAAAAGAAGACTCCAAAATGATGATAGTGCCTTGAGTAACTTAAGCATATTCACATCTGTTGAAATCGAGACGAATGCAGTCCTGCACTTAAGGACCATTTAACGTTGGAGTACGTGCTCTTTTTTATATACTGTATTATATACTGTCAAGAGTCCATGTTTGTCCTAAGAAAGTCCCTAATGAATTCCAGGAGAAAGGCCATATCTGTGTGACTACCCGAACTGTGGGAAGGCGTTTGTCCAGAGTGGTCAGCTGAAGACCCACCAGCGGCTTCACACTGGGGAAAAGCCCTTTGTCTGCTCGGAGAAAGGTCAGTGATTAAACACTGATCTTGGAAAAGGTCACAGAGTTTAGTTAGTAATGATATGCAAATTACACTGAAGTTTTGTGATTCTGGTCACTTTTAGGTACTTTCCAATGGCAGGAAATTGTAGTTTCAGTTAGGACCACAGGAGCTTGTAACTGGTTATATATTGTAGGATTTGGAAAGTACCCGAGAGCCACAGCACTGACTGTTGTGTTATAAATGTTGTTTTTTTTTTTCAAAGCATCCCTTTTTTTCTCTTATTAATAACTAGAGAAGGTGATAAGGTGTATATGTTAGCCCTTAAGTGGTAGAAGGCTGGACCGTGCATGTTTCAGTGCGTTTATTCATGGGTGTGGCTTTCTGTGCAGGATGTGGCAGCCGGTTCACACACGCCAACCGTCATTGCCCGAAGCATCCTTACTCCCGTCTGAACAGGGAAGAACCAAAGGCGAGTCCTGGAAAGGCTGAGTCTGTGGATAACAAGGCAGTGGCAGAGTGGCTGGCAAAGTAAGTAAATACAGGACCCAAACACAGGGTGGAGCAACAATTTGGTTCACATTAAACATTCTGCTCCATTGACATTGTTTGCAAATTCCTCCTTTCACCTCGCAGGTACTGGCGAACCCGTGAGCAGCGTGTGCCTACATCCACCAAGGTGAAGCCACAGGGCAAAGGGAGCGAAGAGGACCAAGAGCAGCAGGATCCCATGGAGTTCCTCCAGTCTGACGAGGAGAACGGGGAAGACGAGGAAACCCCGGAGGAGGAGAAAGGCAACCAGGGCGGAGCGGCCAAGCGCCGCCTCCAGGAGCAACGGGAGCGTCTCCATGGTGCTCTGGCCCTCATTGAGCTGGCCAACAATCTCTCTGCCTGAGCGCCTACCTACATCCTCCCTGTGGACTCCTATCCTCTACCTTTATATACCTTTACATCGCCAATCCGCCTTCCTGCAGTACGTGCTGTAGCTTAAAAAAGAATGTTTGTAAACGCAGATCAACGACTAGTTTAGTATGCTCTTTAAAGTTGGGACATCAGACTTGGAGAACGGAACCGAATTGGCCTGAGATCAGTGTTACGCACAGAATCATCTTATTAACCCCCACAGCACCAGGAAGGCACAAGCTAAAGCACCTTATTGAGCTTTCATTTTATCCTTTTAGGCTGCTATAATTATAGGTTTGACAACATGAAGAATGTCTCTTTTTTTCTTGTCTTCTAAAGACAAAAAAAGAATACCTATCAAGTTTATAATTTGTTTTGTTTGCACTTTGGTAACGAGTTTTTTTTTTTTTTTTTAAAGTGTATTGTGAGTGCAGGAAGAGTGTGTATGACTGATGTATATGTGGATTACGCTCAGATGGACAGAATGAAACAGGGTGTGTTCAAACATAGGAAATGTTAAATTTGCATTCCAGCCGTCGAATGACCTCGCACTCTTTCCCATTCATCTCCGGCGGGATCGGCAGAACTTTCTTATCCATCACAAAATCTGCCTCCCGTTGACAGCGGTGGTTGTAGACATGGACTGACAGTCGAAGTGAAATAGTTTCACCCCCACTGGTACTGCTCGATTTAAGAGGCAAGCAAAAGAGTGGCCACGTGTCATGTATTCAAGTTTTTTTGTTTTTTTTTCTTTTTGAAATATACCGATGAGAGGTGATCATTGCAAGCCTAATCCACAGGTCTGATAGCAGACCGACCATCCAACCAGTACTGCCTTCTGGACTGAAACATTCACATCCTCAAAGTGTTTACAGGCCCGTTACCTTGTTGCATGCGAGACTTGTAGGCAAAACAACCAAGCAAACTGATTTCCAACCTGGTTGAGGTTTACAAGGGATGTTAAGTCATCTTTTATATTAAAAGGTGACAGACCAGATTTGACACTGACATTGTATCACCGGTGTGTGGCAACTCATTTCATTCATGTTTTTTAATAATAAGATATTTATTTCTGCTGGCTGACATGTTCTTTTGTGTAGTGCTCAAACATTTTATAAAAGGGAAATATTTTTATAAACAATCCCAAGTAAGAAATTCAGAATTTTTTCCACTTAAGTTAAAACAAAACTTTAAGCACTTGCACCCCCTCCATTAAATCTTGGATTAAGCTTGCAATGCAGTAAAGATTGGATTTATTGCATGTGTCCAGGAAATATGGCACCTGTTTTGATAAACTGATTTGTGTGGTGCTGGGTGTCTCCCTCCCCCTCCCCGGTATTTTGTTAGGCAACACTACTTTTAACACTGTACAAAGCATCTAACAGCTGCCCTGCCTCTGGTTGTTTCGGGGAAAACCTGCACTTGCTGTGTTAGAATCTGATTTTTAATTGCCCTTAAGTTAAGATGAAACTGGAAGTCACAAGATAATGTTTATAATCAAATAAAAAAAAGCCAAAATATAGAATGTGCCCAGTTATATTCTATCTGAAAATATGTAAATCCCATAGTCTGTTTTGTGATTTGAGAAAAAATTATGGCATTTAATATATAATTGTAGTGTTTGTTAGAACATGGAGTGTTCACAGAGAGCTTTGACATTTTAATTTTAGTTTCAGTTTTTTTTTTGCCTTTGCTAACATCTTCCAGCATTTTTCATGTTTGTTATAGTGATTGTGCTTGCTGGTAGACATTTTATTACACATTTACCAATAAGTTTCTCTGACAAAGACTGTCCACACTGATATATCATTGTTGATCTCCAATAAACATTCACAGAACCTGATCCTGAGTCACTTCCAATTCTTGTCAATTTATTCATGTTTTGTATGTTGAACTAAATAGAAATCAGAGCAGTTCACGGATTTTAAAATATGCACAGTGCTCCAATATGGAGCGGAACGATGCCACCAGGTGGTGAATGGTAAAACATGCAGCTCAGTCCTTCCTCAAGGAGTCTTCAGTGATGTGAATCTTTTGCTCCTGTGCTTCTGAGTTGCTTTCTGACGACAGGCTCTTGTTAAAGGTGAAGAATGAATACAGTAGACCCCCCGACATGCTGCAAAACAAAAGAAAGAAGGTGTAAACGGTCACACTATGAACCAAATTAGTTTTAATCCAAAGATGACTGCCTTTTGAGATGTTGATAAATGTTGGCTGAAAAGGAGAGTCTTGCCCTTGGACTTCAAACCAATGGTTAAACTTCTTCTGGACCTTTTTGCGATGGCCAGCTATAGACGTTCACCAGGTAAAAATTCTTGTGGAATAGGTCTAGCAAGTATTCCATTCACAGCCACATTTCCACCGGTAGTATGTCACGTATCAGAACAAGTGGGTCTGGGTTCATATAATGTCTCACACAGGAGCGTTCAAGTGCCACAATTCAAAACAACAAACAAGACTCCAGAATTGCTAACAACACCTTGGATCAATAAGTTTCTACTGCAAAACTGATTATCTTACTCCCCTACACACCATTTAAGACGTAATTTGGTGATAACAGTACCAGTACTATTACTACTACTACTACTAATAATAATAATAATGATGATAACACATTTTATTTATAGATAGGTAAAAATGGGACATTTCAACTGTAATTAAATAGGATATGAACTCTTTAGTACTACTACTACTACTACTGCTACTACTACTGTAATTTAGCAGATACTATATTTAGCAGATACTACTATATATATATACGTATATATATACATATATATATATATATACACACTGCAAAACTCGGTCTTAAAATTAACCATCATTATAATGGAATTATAATATGAGCTTCTAAACCAGTTGAACATTATAGACAGATTTGTGAGTGACACAAAAAAGGGAGTTTCTTCTTCGTTTCTCTGGAAATCAAAGCTGAAGCCAGAGGAGCTGGACTAATTATTCGTAGTAAGAAGAGGAAAAGAATAAAGTCACCTGGCCAGCTAATAAGTTTTCCCTCATCATGCTGGTTTTCTGGAACAAAACTGTAAATATCTAAAGTACTCTAGCTTCATACAGCAGGTTTAATTAAGTAATAGCTCTTAAAACTTAACAAGATATGCAGCTCGCAGTTGCTTAAAAATGAAAGAAAAAGTACACAGGTGGGGGGGTGTTCTTACCAAATGCTGAGGCCGAGGAAGTTAATCCAGGAAAACAGGTAGTCTCCGCCAACAAAGATACCAATATACGCTACAGCAACATTCTGAAAAAGTCATCAAATATATAAGACCAAATCCAAGTCTGGATCACTAATTACAGAGTCAGTGAATGGACAAACTTTGGAGAAAAATGACAACGTTCCATCATCGCTGCAAGTTACTGGTGGGGATTTCAGTCTGGGGACAGAATGAGGAGCGACCAGGAGGTTTAACCATCATAAAAGTGGTGAGTTGGGTGTATAGGATCAGAGAAAAAACTGTGTTGAAACAAAACAAAGTGGGTCATCTTTGCTTTTCAAAGCGGGTGGGGGGGTCGCTCTTTTAGTTATCTCCGCATACAAAGAGCATGCACATAAACACACAATCTTGTGCTGCACTAATTCACCAACTCCTTAAATCACACACAAAGCAAAGTGACAAATAGCCTGTAGTGCCTTTATCATTCATAGTGATGTGTACATAATTCACCTGCATAGAGATGTTAGTCACAGCATTACCATACCACATTCATTCAGGTTATACTTTATGTTGTTACTAGTGCTTTGGTCTATGTGTTTAATGTGTTACGGTCCCTTTAGGTACGGTGACGTTTTTGGAGTCAGTTAGTTCTGTGATGGGAAGCGCGAGCTTCTTAACGTTCGGTTTCAGTTAACTGGTGGATTTAATAAAGGGACACACGCTTCTGTGTCCGCACCGTCAGAAGTTGTCGGCTCGTCTATTTTCACGACTTCCACAAGCCTTTCATTTAAACATCGGAGGTCCTTGTAATGTTTGTTCTGCATTCTTGTGTGTGTGCTCCAGCATGATAACGCTTATCATACAGTACACACTTACCTTTATTGCCCCGACTACTGTGGTCGTAAGTGCTGAGTTGTAATGACTGCACAGAACGATGGAGTACATCAGCACAAATCTGTAAAAACAGGAGTGAGTCTTAAAAGACCAGCTGAGGAAACTGCCCCACACATATGGGAGTGTTATTTGTGAACGTGTTTTAACAGTTCAGTTTGGATTTTTGTGACATTTTTTAAACATCACGTGAAAAGGACTGTGACTAGAAATAAATGAAAGTTATTACTCTTTAGGTTTATTAGGAACAACTTAAGTACAGAGTCAGTCAAGTTATATTTTGATGCAAAGACTATGTCACACACGACTTCCAGTCCAATAACTTGAGCAACGGCCTGTAAAAGCACATTCTAGCCAATTGAAACAGTATTTAAACAAGCTTTAAAAATATTGGATCAAAGAAAAACAAAAAAACATAGGACGGACCATCATTGTCATATCTTAAAGAATCATCACGGACCAAAATTGAAAAAAAAATACTGTCAAATATATTGATTCTGTACTGGTCTACAAAATCGTTCGCGTCCAAACTCCAGCTCCTCTGCAAAAATTTGTCAAGAAAATATCAAATAGGCCAACAAGAAGCTCTAGCACTGTGCCTTAAAAGTACCTTTGGTCAGTCTACTTTTTTTTTTTTTACATTTCAAATGTGGAACTGTGCAATGCATGAACTACCAACCCTCACTTCATTTACAAAACACCTTAAAACATGGCTATATGAAGACCAGTACCGTGATCACAACCTTGCCTGAAGGTTGATGTCTCTTTGTCTGGCTTTACTGTCAGGGTACCGCTTTTTAATTTTACAGCACCTGCTTATAAGCTCATATATTTTCATGCAAGTGTTCGTTAATATATGCTCCCCCATCTTTAAAAAATAAATCAATCATTTGTTCATTCATACATACCCCATAAAGCAGGACGTAAGGAAACAGAAGACAAAGGTTACGTTCCCCCAGTCTTCAAATGTAATTACCTTGATATAAAAACAAAACACACACACACAAAGTGGTCACATATGGAAGGTATCCAGCTTAGGGCCACACGTGCAATCGATCTGCTTTTACCTTCTGTAAATCACCAGTGAAGACACTTGCCATGAAAGTGGGAACGACAATGAATAGTGCATTGTAAAATAAGACACCATACTTTCCAAGGCCCTAGGCAGAAATATAAGAACATATTAGACATTAGACGCACCGTCCCTTAGCCTGCTGCAATAATGTGTCTGCACCAACTCAGATGTAAACATAATTGTAAGACAGATGAATATAACACACGTTAGTTGCCAAACCTCATCTTTTGACTCACTGTTATTAATTATCCAGTTAAAATACCAATGTTATGTTTGCTCTTCATATGTCTTGTACTCTCTTGTATCCACCTGTCTCTGTACTGTTGAAGCATTGTAAGCATGCACAATCATTTGTAGAGATGTTGCCACAGTAAATTTGACACAGTAAATTGTTTCTTTAACTATATTTAGTCCAAAACAAAGATCCACAATGCAACAGTGTCGAGAGTGAATTCAATAGTGCTGCATGTGTTTGCATAAAGTGTCCGTCATGATGGTGCTGAATCATGATTGTGTTTGCTTTAAGGGTGAGTACACATAGCTAAAGTGATCGCTTTTGTCAAGTCTTCATGAAGCTAAAATCTAATGTTTAACTTTGTCGTACCGTTTTTGTTAGGTAGGCCAAGGTGACATTTACATGTGGAGCACATTTAACTGAAGTGTACCAAAGTTCATCAAAGACAAAAACTAAAGTCACCAAAAGCAGAAAGAGACAATAGAATACAAAAATGTGATCAAGAGGAATGAATGAAAGTGGAAATAGAATAACAGGGCAGCCCAAACACAAAGGGATATCAATGTCGGTGTGTCAAACTTGACTAAGGCGAAAGCCAAGGAGAACAGGTGAGGATTTATATAGATTTAAATACGGATGAAATCTTTGTGGTGTGTATATGGATAGGTGAACTGCTCAACAGTCTCCATAGTCGGCTGATGAGAAAGGTCCATCACATCTATGTTTTAAACTGGATCTGCAAATGAAAATTACAAAAATAAACCCTGATCATAAACCCCAGAGATGAGTTTTGCCTTGAGCTCCACGAGTACAATCTTCCATGATTTGTTTTTTGATAAAGGAACTGAAGCAGTTTTGAGCAAGAATGTAATATGTGCTTGTAACAAAATGGCATTTAATATCAGAACTACACCAAAATAAACAGCTATTTGAAGCATCTGACGAGACTCATACTGTCATCTTACTGACCAGCAGTTTTTCAGTTGTCAGAACCAGTTTTACATTCAGCTTTTACCATATTTAATCACATATCCCTTTTAAACGCACACACCATAAGCACCACATGGATTAGCATTTGTTTTATCAGCGACAGTGAAACGCTACTGTTCATGCCGAAACACAAGTCATTTACTAAATAGCTAGATTTCCTGCTTGTCAGACTTGAGCTGAGAGAAAGCAGTTCATTAAATGTTCTTTTGCATATTAATGACAACCAATATGGTTATTTAAGACGTCCAAATAAACTCCACCAAACACTTGCTGCCATTAATAGGGAATGTTAGTCTAATGTGTCCTAGTGTTCTTTCTTCCTTTTTCCGCCAATATTTGTATACATTTTTTTAACACAAGATATTAAAATAAAGTAGAACAGGAAATAAAACCAAGGAAAATGCAAAAGGAAGACAATGTCCTTGCTCAAAAGGAGTGGGAAGAATTATATGCTTATTTAAACTCACCCCTTTGCCATATCCTTATACATACCCATTTATATGTTTACTAGGTATATGATCTATGGAGTAATGCAATGATGATAATAAGAACAATAGTAACAATATAAAACAGTAACTGTAGTAGTTATAACAGTTTAATAATAATAATAACAATAATAATAATGACGATAACTAATAATGCCATAATAATACCATTCAAAATCGTCGTCTTTTGTAAAGATAATTGAAGATTGTAATTTCTATTTGGTGCATTAGTGCTACCATTTGTTTAGACGTGGAACTTACAACTTACAGCGGTAGCGACCGGAACGACATGCCTGTACAAACCGCCCTTTTTAACACTTACAAAATAGGTGTAGGGACTCAAGTGGAGTGACATTTTATTTTTAGTCTCATCAGAGGCTTAAAATAGTTAATTAACTCCGATGTAGGTTAATTGCCTCAGGTACTAAAACTCATAGTAGTTGCGCTGCAAATGCATATTTAATTCTCACCCAAATCTACTTCAATTCACAAAATGTTGGCCCTTAATAACTTAATAACGTTTACACTCCTTACCATCTAGGGTTGTTTTAAGTTTAGAAAGTTCTTTAAAGCAACACTTTGAGAGAAGTTAAACTCAAGTTTAACCTATGGTTACATACAAATTGTGCAAAATGTGCAGGAAATGCTACCTCCGCGTCAAGTTTTTGCTTGGTGTACACACCGCTGGCTGCAGTAAAGGCATCATTGAGGAGGATGAAAGTGTAGCCCTCCACATCGAAGGCCAGATCAGAACTGGCAGAGATGATGGAGATGGAGGAAAATGCAGGTGTTTTATCTGTACTAAAACCAGCTCCTAAACTTCAATTAAGATATATAGTATTAAGACAATAGGGGGAAAAGAAAATCATACCTCGCAGCAACCATGGCACCAAAAACTATGGCCACAACACTGTAAATGATGCGTCTTGGAAATGTTTTCCTGAAAAAGAAAAAGTTGAGATCATTATTCAAAAAAACTACAAATAAGAACAGGAAATGACAGTGGCTCCAGTTAAATGAAATCACATGCTATTCTTCCTTATCTTTCATCTCTCCGCCCACTTCCTATCACGTTATCAAAAACAAACCCATTAAAAATCAGTCATTTCCGACTAGTTCAGCCACAATTCCAGGAATCTCCTCGTAACAAAGTGCTCCATGGCTCCAACAGCAAGATACAAATCTGATGTTTTACCTTAGTATATACGCTTCCAAGATCATTGTCATCAAAATAGTGAACTTCCGCAAGACTGTAAACATGGGTAAACTGTAAAAGACAATGATTTGGGGAAAAACATTGAAGTGACTTAAAGAGAAAACTTAAATTCTTCTATATGATACAAAAGTCAGACTCAAACCTGAGTTTCTTGGTGCTTGCCAGTCCTGTTACATGGTTCCCAACGTACAGCAAGGGAAGAGGGAAAATCTGCAAATAGAGTACAGTTAAGTTGAGAAAGTTGTCAAAACGTAATTACTGTAATAGGGGATGAAAAGAGACATAAATAAAGCCTACTTTTAAGAAGATGCTTCTGTCAAAGTCTTGAAACTGCACTGCGTTGTTTCTTTTGGCCAAGTAAAGGACAACGATGGCGGTGATCATCTGGAAGTAGCGTTTAGATAAGTGGTTGTTTCATGATGGAGGAGAAAAGATGGTCATACCTAGGGTTGCCAACCGTCCCTTGAAAAACTGAATCGTCCCGTATTTATAAACTAAAGTACGCGTTGTAGTGCCTTTATCATTCATAGTGATGTGTACATAATGCACCTGCATAGAGATGTTAGTCACAGCATTACCATACAGCGTTTATTCAGGTTATAATTTATGTTGTTACTAGTGTTTTGGTCTATGTGTTTAATGTGTTACGGTCCCTTTAGGTACGGTGACGTTTTTGGAGTCAGTTAGTTCGTTTAGTTTCAGTTAACTGGTGGATTTAATAAAGGGACACACGCTTCTGTGACCGCACCGTGAGAAGTTGTCGGCTCATCTATTTTCACGACTTCCACAGCGTCTCATATTGAGCTAAAAAGGGACGCACTTTGTCTCGTATTACTGTGAGAGTCAAAAAATAGTCATAAAATGCCAACAGAAAATGACATTGAGCTGTTGAGTTCACAAGTTATTTTTTTTTGTTTTATTACAACTGTAGCTACAGTCATGGCCTTTGAGGCACAAATATGTTTACAAGTTTTCTACAGACTTTCTGTTTGCACTTTTGTTATTGCACTAAAAATGTGCACTATTACAGAATGGATGTTTTGCTTTCTGCTGTTTAAGAAAGATACTTATTTTATTCAGTTAATTTTGTTATTTTGTATTAAAGTGAATTGCTGGATAATAGTTTGTTGTTCTGTGTTCATTGCATTCAAAAATATGCATTTTATTCAGTTCAGGTTCGAGTCAAACAGTTAAAAAATCGTTTCACTCACAAAAAAAGGGTCTAAAAAAAATTCACCCCACCAGGAAGGATGAAGGCTGCTGATGTGCTGTCCCTTATTTATGTTTCAGGGAGTTGGCAACCCTAGTCCTACCTGAGAAACGCACCTGTCCGACTCCCAGACACAGGTAGGAGGGAAATCTGCAAAGAAAAACAAAACAGAAAAGTAAGTTTGGAGTGTGGAGTGAGAGCAGAAAGCGAGAGTTTGGGGACATCGCCCACCTGAAGCTCGTCAGCACCGTCTTGTTCACCACCGTGATGAGAAACGAGCAGCCGGCGTAAAACAGCGCGGACACGAACTTGAGCGCGCCGGGATGTTCCGCTGTCTCCCGACACACTTCCGCAGACATCCCGGCACCCGACCAGAGCTGCTGGGGGGTTGGAAATGAATGGATACTTGTCTAAAAGCGGAGTTATTCGTGTCCCGGTGGCGGTTACTATCACTATTTCCTGACAATCATTGTGAACAGGAAAGCAAGCCACAAGTGGGCGGAGCTTAAGCGGTGACGTCACTCAGAGGGGGAGTCCAGCTACAGCCCAACCTTCATGAAATACTCTATTAGGATAGGAAATAATGAAACTAACTACAGTTCACTTAGCGTTTATAGTGAATACAATTTCTAAATGGCAAATCAGTGAATGACTAATGTTAATGTTTTATTACTAGGTTATAAGAATAAGAATAAGATGGAGGAAAATAAGTACATAATGTACAAGCAGATGTGCTGAAAATGATCAATACTTTGCTCTAACCAGTCACTTTTCCCAAATTTCTAAAACCACAATGGCTAGGTCGCTATACTAAAAAAAAGCAGCAACTAAATCCTATTTAATTCAGTTCAAGAATTATGAGGAGTCAGAGATCTCGTGTCCAGAGAAGGTGTTATGAAGCTCATCCATGGCTTCATCCACAAGAGACGTGAGTATCATCCTCCTGTTTTTATGAGATAATAACCAACGATAAAACAATTTTAGCTGCTATGTTGCACACAGATGAAATAAACATCCTGTAAATATTAATAGTGTCCAAACTCTAACTTTTGAAGTTAAAATGACAACTTTGTCGTTTTCTTGTGTCTTTGTTTAATTCAATGTTTTGCCTTACAATGTTCTTCCTTATATATCTAATCTTTGTTTTATTCCCTCTTTTTAGTCTTTTATTTTATTTATGTTTAATCTAATAGTATTTTATCTAAGTTTTGTAGTCCTGATTATATTATTTATTGTTTCTAATGTTCCAATTCTTTTTTTTGCCCATGTAAATGTCTCTTTATTTAAATTGTGCTTGTCTTGGCTAGTCTGTATTACAAGCAGCCTTACAAACCAATTCTCTGAATAGTACTGAGCCAAACACATTGAATGCTAACATTTGGGACATTTATTTTCCTTTGTTTTAAAACATAAATGCTGATTTTGAATAAGATGCCAGGAACAAGTTTTGCAGGAAGAAGAAGAGGAAGAAAAATCTTTATTTGTCTCACGATGGGGAAATTGCATTGACGCAACAGCAAAGTACAGTACAACAGCAGCAGCAGTATGTTTGCCAAAAATGAGCAACTAAAAACTACAAGAAAGTTAGAACATATTTAGAAATGAAATAAGAAGGGATAGGGGAGGGGGTATCTAGTTAAATAGTTCAACTCTGACATTTTTTTTCTTCTTTGTTTTGTTTTTTAAAATGCCAAAGAATTTGGCTGTAGTGAAAATAGACAGAATAACAGTGCAAGTGTCAGGGAACAAGGTTTGATTTAAACTGTCAGTAAAAATCTGATTCAGAAAAGTAAAAGCATTCTTTGAGCACAGACTCATTTTTGTCAGGCAGATAGACTAATGAGTCATTCATTCATTTTCTGTGCAGGGTTACAGGGGTCTGGCGGAGCCTATCCCAGCTCATTAAGAGAAAAAGGCTGTGATAAAGCCTGGAAAGGTTGCCAATCCATTCCAGACAAACAACCATACATGCACTCACAGGGAATTTAAAATCATCAATCAACGTAACATACTTGCTTTTTGGACTGTGGGAGGAAGCTGGAGTACACGAAGAACACCCACACAAGCACGAGGACAACATGCAAACTCCACACAAAGACTCCCAACAGGCCCAGGGACTTTCTTGCTGTGAGGCAAGAGTGCTAACCACTAAGTCACTGTGCTGCCCAATTAAATATTTCCTTTGGACATTTTGCAAAGTAAGTTTTCATGTCTAAAGAGGAGAGTGGCCATTTGACTTTCAGCCAGTCAGTGTGGTTATGATATGTTGGCGCATTCTTGCATCATGTCTTACATCATGTCTTGACTAATGTGGAGATCTGCAAGGGCACCAATGCCCGTTTTGGAGCAATGTAGGCTGCCACCCAGAAAACATCTTTCTCAGGAAGGCTTTGGTTGTTTCAGCTAGACAGTGCAGAAACAGCCTGCTGACACAGGAGCACCAGTGCGTTTTTTTGAAGAGCCTTCATCATATCATGAAAATACAATCAAATTTCTTCCCACTCACTAGACAAGATGGCCCCATTGTTCCAAACAGTCCCCATATATGATTTAATTGGCCATCACTGCAAGGCAGTAAGTTGTTGCAGATAAGTTTCTTTTTGATTGATTATCCGAGCAATAATTTGGATTTATCGTGTCAAGTTGACACAACACCCACATGGTTATATCTCTTTGGATAAAAGATTGTACTAATGTGTACTAATTTGCAACCAAAATGACTTTAAAGAAATAATCCCAACATCTGACTTGGTCCTTGACACATGCATGTTTTTTTTATTTTATTTTATAAAATATAAAATTGTATTTATTTTATTTTATTTTATAATGAAAGCAGTAATTAAAGAGTCATTTTATATACTATTTATCAAGTTGCACTCTAGAGCACATTCCTACCCACCTTCAGACTGAAGCCTGACCGTTTTGCCAAGTTAAACATTGTTATACAAATAGCAATCAAACATCAGTGGAAAAACAGGTAAAACATGTCAGAGAAGGGTGGTTCCATAAGTCCACCGTTTGGAAGACAAATGGCCGTATTTGGGGGCAGTTAGCCAAAGTCAGCAGACACACTTTTGTTTTCAGGCTCTGCTGATTTCAGTACATCTGTAAGAAAACGCCAGGTGGAGACATTACATTTCCTGAGACAAACATCTTGATAAGAAAACATCTTGCAAATCAAGACTTGAATACTGTAAGTCCTTTAGTCATTGATCAGTAGAAATGTGAGATGCTCGATTCTTGATGTGACTGAGTTAAACATGAATTCAATCGCTGAGTGAATTGATGGGAATCAAATCAAATGATACTTTACACATCCCCAAAGGGGAATTATATAATTACTATTTAGTAACAAACATTAAACACACACACACACACACACACACACACACACACACACACACACACACACACACACACACACAGGTGAACTAATGTAGAGAATATGGGTAAAAAAAGATCACACTCAAGAGTTCAATATACAGGTTTTATAGGCACTCCTTCACGGAAACATCCAGGATTACACCATCTGGAATTAGCTAGCACTGCAATCCGGCCTCCTTTACTTTTAATACTTTGTCTGCAGTTTCTGTCCTGTGACAAAGTCCACACTGAGAGGTGCTGGAGTCTGGAATAATCTTCAGATTTCTCCCACTTGTTCTCTGTTTTGTTTCTGCCCTACATTGTAAATATTTCCTCTTCAGCCACATTGGATTTGGGGTCATCCATCCATCCATCCATCCATCCATCCATCCATCCATCCATCCATCCATCCATCCATCCATCCATCCATCCATCCATCCATCCATCCATCCATCCATCCATCCATCCATCCATCCATCCATCCATCCATCCATCTATCCATCCATCCATCCATCCATCCATCCATCCATCCATCCATCCATCCATCCATCCATCTATCCATCCATCCATCCATCCATCCATCCATCCATCCCTCCCTGCTTTTTCCTATTCACTGTCATGTGGGTCTGCTGGAGCCAAACACGCAGGTTTACACCCTGCAGGTCTCTAGTCCATCCCAGAGCATTTGAGGTCATAATCCTGGTATTTCTTGGTCTTTTGAAAATACAGTCAGCTGTTCCCATCTGGAAACAATGTTCAAATTACTATTGCAAGACAGAGAGACGTTGAAAAATGCTTGAATTCCAGACTACAGAAAAAAAAGAAGCTGCATCCGGCTGCCAATCATTAAAGAACACTCGTAGGAGAGTGAATATACAACATATGTTGATTATTAGTGATTTTGAGCTGCCAAAGTCCAGCGTTATAACAACAGATTTGCCAAAACAAGTGTTATGTTCAGTAGCAGAGGTGTCAAAAGTACCGTATTCACATTCATTACTCAGGTAGAAGTATAGATACTAGAGTTTAAAAATACTCCTGTAGAAGTTGAAGTATCAACTCAAGTTTTTACTCAAGTGAAAGTATAAAAGTACTGGTTTCAAAACTACTTAAAGTATAAAAGTAAAAGTAATGTAAGGGGGGAAAAAGCCATTAAGGATAAAAGCCATTGAAAATGAATGCATCTTAGTATAATGCAAATATATTAAAGAACCATATATGTGTACTATTGAGCATTAACATGTGTTTCAGAGAGCAGGAGATATGATGACTAGTTGCCTATAAGTATTGTAATGGTGCTAAAAGTCAAACTTCAGAGGCGTGTTATCATTTATCCTAACCTTTATTGGAATGTACATCCAAGTTTAGTTGCAGGAATCTGAGGGAACGGATGTAAGAACAAAACTGGACAAGAACATCTGAAACAACCACAACCAAATTCACTCTATCCGGATGGAGCAATTTAACTGGATAGTTTTTTTTTAAAGGCTGAAAGAAATAGAGTAACGAGGCTGTTTTTAAAATGTAAGGAGTAAAAAGTACAGATAATTGCGTGAAAATGTAAGGAGTAAAAGTAAAAAGTCGTCTGAAAAATAATTACTCCAGTGAAGTATAGATAACCAAAATTTCTACTTAAGTAATGTAACGAAGTATTTGTACTTCGTTACTTGACACCGCTATTCAGGAGTCTGCGGAGTTGCCTGGTAACTGCAGCACATTCATTCAAGATAAACGTTTCACCTGCAGATGAGCCACTCTGTGTAAAAATATTCAGTTTTGCTTGAAGAATCTTCACAAAACTAAATATTTTTGAATAAATGTCAAAAATGGACTCAGTAGTTCATTGTTCAGATTCGTCTGTATTTGTGGAGCATCTCCACAGGATGGCGCTATAGCACCAAACCTCGATCCAACAGGTAAGCAGGAGCACACCGGTTTGCTTTGTCTTTCAAAATAGTGTTATGTTTGTGCCGGTGTTTCTCTGCTAGACCTTATTTCTTACTGGAACCATCTTCCTTTTTTTTATAACCACAGTTTCAATAAAACTGATCCCTTTTGGTTTATCTCTTGTCCACATTGTTTGATCCACTTCATGTGGGATCAGCAGGGACTTAACTGCTACTAATAACTAAGTTGAGTAGGCCTATACTGATGGATAAGTGCCTGAGGGATTCCCTTTATATACTTACTGATGGCTTTATCTGACAGCACACTATTTGTTTTCTCATTATATTCTTAATACCAGGAAGTTTGATCACCTTTTTAATCGTGCAGCTGCTTCCAAGCAAATGAAATTGCTACTTGTGATAAAGAAAGAAACAAAAACAACATTTTGGCTGAAATGATAATGCATTGGGTAACTACAACTGGATGAACCTGCTCTTTATGGAGAGTATTCATGTGGGAAAGTATGTCTGAACGTTAAAGAGCCTGAATGACTCAAAATGTGGACAATAAAATCAATGTGAGACTTATCTTTTCATCTGTCACAATAGCGTAGTGTAAGTTTTTTTTTTTTTTTTTTACATGTTTTCATAGGATAAATCCAGGGACTACATAAAAATAACTGAGCAGTTATTATTACTCTTGTTATTTATAAAATGGTTTCTGGATAAGACTGCAAGGCAAGGTTTTGGACATTTAAACAGAATTAAAAAAACTAATAAGATTAAACAGTAAAAACTAAAATAGAATACAATTTAAAGTTCCAGGACAGTGTAGGGAATTAACAATTGTTTTGATAATCAGTGGCAAACAGAAAAAAAAGAAATTACCTTGATTTAAAACAGCTGAGAGTTTCAAAGCTTAAAAACTGAACTCTGCCTCTTTATTTGTTTATTTGGTTCTGACAATCCGACAGTAAGTAACCAGAGCTTTTTTTTTTTTTAATACTCATAGGTACCAGCAACAACAGGCCAGAAGCCTATAGAGCCAGTTTTCTCATCATAGTTTGAAGCTTTTTTTTTTTTTTTTTAAACATATATATGAGGGGGATAAGGACGGGGGGTTCAACTGCTGAAACACAAGAAACACAAGAAAACACACAACTGGCACACAAACCTTTGGAATCTGCAAGAGAGAAAAACAAACAAAAACAGAAACAGAAAGTACCCAGACCTTGACAACCCGAAGCTCGGAAATGTATTTTGGCCCTAAACCATTCAGCCTATGGAGACTAATGGTTGAGTTTTGAAAATCGATTCTTTGACAGACAGGAAGTCAGTGTAAAAATCTGAGGACTGGAGTTATATGCACCGCTTTTCTAGCTCTCAGTCAGGCAGCAGCATTTTGAACAAGCTCCAGCTGTCTAATGTAGTTTTTAGGGAGATCTGTACGGACAGTGTTAAATTATTATGTTATGTTAAATTATAAATTGATTATAAAAACGTATATGGTGTGCATAACGCTGAAGATTACCCCCCAAAATTAGAATATGTACATTTTTTTAAGTAAAAGTCTACACCAAAACAGTCTAAGCTCAAACTTGCCTACTTAAAATCCATTTAGGAATAAAACTTAGATTAAAAGCAAGATCACATCGAAGAACATGTAGAAGACAGCTGGCTGCACTAAAAACCTCAACCTCTGCCTTATCTAAAAGATGATCAATCAAATGAATACACAGTCTTTTCTTTTTAACAGTCATCGGTATGTGTAGCAGCTTGTGTCTGCCAGATTAGTCATGAATGTGCAGAATACTTTCGTTTTTATAAATGATTAGGGTTGCATTTCCAGCACCATACTGATGACCTGTCCTGCGTGTACCCCTGGCTTTTCCTCAGACAACTGGGAAAGGCTCCGGCAGACCCCCACCACCCTGAATAGGAATAGGCCGATATAGATGATGGATTGATAGATTGATAGATTACGTTACTTGCATAATCCCTCGGATCTATAAATTCATGCACATACATGTTTTACATTTTTAAATTCACTTTAATAATTGTGCTCCTCTCTACAACTGGACTTTTTCCGGCTGCAGTGTCAGCATGTGAGAGTTTAAGGTGAACAGTTACCCGCACTCAGTGTCACAAATAATAATAACACACGAGTCAGACTGTACAAATATTTTTTTATTTAAGTATTAAGGATGCTGCAGCAGATGTTGTGCATGCATAGTTAATTCAAAACAATAATGAACATCAACGCAAATATAAAACACACATAACCTCCAAGTACAGGATATAAAATACAACAGGTGAAGCTGTTTTTAGCAGATCCACACTATTTTATCTGTTCTAAAACTTTCATCTCAAGAAAAGATACAAGATTTTTTTCACAATTTTGGGGTATAATACAGAAACTGTTAAATTAAAGTCCAAGTCCCCCTAAAATGAAGTTAAGAACAGTGCTTGAGAAAATACCTTGTTACTTTTCCTTAGTAAGTGTATTATACAAAATCAATAAAGCGACAAACAATAACGCTTATGTGATACAAACTCTTGAAAACAGAAGTTTTAGGAAACGCAATACACAGATATCCAAGGGACAAACTTTTTTTTCTCCATGTCTCAGAATTTCATCTTTTGCTGCTTTGTTTTCATTTCTCCACTTAACATCTTCAGCTTTGTCTCCATCTTGGGATGGGCACACAGGGGCTTACTCCGTCCTAATACATAGATTCTGTGAACCCATAGGAAAGATCATTACAATTCAGCTTATAAAAACAGTGTTCTTTTCAATAGTTTGTCTGTGCTGTAAAATAAAGTGTATACAATGGGGCCCATGCAAAACTCACAGACTGTTGTAGACTATCATGCATGGCTGTGGTTTATTTCTGAGTCACTAGTGCAATTATTAACAATGGGAATCATGAATGACTGCCAAGAGACTGTTACTTTTCTGTTCACAGGCAATTTTCATGCTTACACCAGTGCATCGATGTCACACGGACCACTGCTCTCCTGCTTTTCCCATAAGTAAACCTTCTTCAGCATCCCTGGCGCGTACATCCTTCTTTTGATGCAGCATCTTGGAATGCCGGCTGCAAAAATGCAAGTTTGCCGTTATAAGAAAACACTTGCATGCTAAAAAAAAAGTTGCATTTGATTAACTTCTACAAATTAAAGTTGTCAGCCCTTGCATACGGAATACCCTCAAACACATGCTTGTTTTGAATTAAAGTGGCTGAGATAATAAGAATATATCTGCAGGAACTGTGCAAGACTTTTATTTTCTTTGCAATTCAGACAAGACATGTTTGTTCAAATCCGCACTTTTTCTAATAAAACACAAAGTAAGTATTTGATTGCAGTGAAGAAGATGATTAATAATCAGATTTATCTAATTCTGCAAAGGGAATTCTCATATCTTACCGTCAGTGGAGGTGATGACCAAAACGCACAGGCAGACAATCACAAGCACAGCTTTTGGATGCATGTTAGCGCAGTTGTGAGGAGGACTGTTCAAGCTGTATATGTAGGATCAATGTGTGGAACAGGTATGCGTCACCCAGACAGGCTTCAACAAGTTTATTAACTATTCTTTTAACGCACTATTGGTCGATTCATAAAAACCACACAAGAGCCTGCCACACCCCGAGTCACAAATAGCTGGATGGAAGCCAACATCCAAATATTAGGCTGGAAATATAATAAAGGGCAAATCTCAGCAGGCAGGTGTTTTGGTTAGAAAATAATGAATATCTTGTGATATGTTTGCAGTTTAAAAAAAAAAGCAGCATGTGCGGTGACTACAAGGCTCTGTAATGATATGTCATTGCTAAATATGAACTGGTTGCCCTCGGTGAATTAGCATTGGGACGGCAGTTTGCTTCAACGCGGTTCAGCAAGTTTTTACATGTGGAATGATTCTGTTAGGACCCTGACTTTTGACCTTAATGCAAGGGTGGTGGTGTTTAGGATTTAATGTTTTTTTTGGGGTGGTTTGGGGGTTGCTCAGGCTAACTGTAGGCCAGAGAGAGTGGATGAGTACTTGGTACTACTACCAAGACTAAAGGAGTCTTTCAACAATGCATTCTTTCTACAAGTTATTTCTCAATTTGGCATTGTTTTGAAAGTGGATGAAATGTGGGTAGGTTCAGAAAAACGTTGAAGGGCAACGTTTAACATTTTGGAGGCTTTTTATTCTGCTTACTGACAAAAAAACAAGTTATTTTCTTTCTTCTGGTTCCTGCTTTAAATCTTAAATAATAACAAATATTAGATACTTCGCTCAAAATAAGGTAAGAGTCCCCTGTTTCTTTACACCTGTCTCGTAAAATGTTTAGCTCAGTCAGTCAGCTCATACGACACACACTTCAAATCTTTTTTCAAACCGTCAAATCTCAAGCATAATCAATTCTCATTTATCAGGCTTAAGCAGAGATACAAGGGTTGATGAATTTAACTTTAACCCCTCTGCATTGAATGGGAATTTACAAGAGGGTAGGAGGTGGGTATTAAGAGAAGAGATCCTTTTATTTTAGAGACAAGTTGCTTCTTATGAATGTTGAATGAGATGGAGCGAGTTGAATGAAACACACCTAGGGGTGGAAGGAAACATAGACTCTGCTTGAGATGTTTTCGTGAACTAGCTCCTGCAGGTCACCTGATTTCACCTGTTTCACATTAGTTTGAATTGGACATACAACATGAGCAAGTCTGAGAAGACTGTAATATGAAAGTGATGCCTAGAATAAGAGTTATAGCCACCATTTCATGCACGCATTCAAACATACTGTATCAGTCTTGCATGAAGTTACAATTAAACTACTAGTTAGTGACACTGTTTTTTATCCATCACTTTTAAAGCAATATAAATCATAATAATGCATCAGCTGATAAAACTGTCAACCCTGCAGGCAGTTGAGCAGCCGGCGGGCATGAGTGACAGCGTGTTTGACTAATACTTTAGGAGCTCTGTGCTCAGCGCTGGCTCTCAGATCTGTCTTCTTCACCCATGTTGTGCAATAGTGTGCAAACAGACAATGTGATTACTGGAAAAATGAAAAGAAAATAAAGCAGCAAATACTTTTTGAAAAATGGAAAGAGGGGGGGGGGGGGGCAATGAAAACAGACAATTAAAATAAGGCGGGTTTCATATCTTATGTGTTGAAAGATGTTTTATTGTTGGTGGCGCTTGTTTCTTGTAAAATGAATGTGAAGGATATGCCTTGGACTGGAGTGCGGTATGCTTTGAACACCTTGGCTGCTGTATTAAAAAAGAATCAATTTTCATTTACAAGACTGAGAGTCTGTTGATGAGATTAGGTGAAAGTATAGTTATTAAAGCCAAAATACTTGTGGTTCAAGAAGAAAGATCTGAGATCATCAGGTTTAACAAAGATTCCCTTGAGGGGACAGAAAAAAAAAAGATATTTGTTGAGACACTTTAGTTTAGACTCTGTTATTAGTTAATTATATGATTGGCAAATCAAGCTGTACTGGGAAACAGGCATTAAGCAGAACTGTATACACAAAGATATATCCTGAACATTCAACCAATGACTGTTTAATATGTGAAAAGTTGACTGGTTTCCAGTTTGAATGCACCATAAGCCTGTTATCATCACTTCTTTCACCATGCCAGAGGGCAGCGGCAACTCACCCTGGAGGTGACAATGAATATTAAGAATAAGATGTAATAGCAAGACTTACGAGAAATCCCTTTCAGACCGAAACCAAAACCAAAGTTCTTGATATGTCATACAGACGTCTTGAATCAGTTAAAACATGTAACTGTAGACCTGGGAGGCACTGCTGCTCCTTCCAGTTGGATCAGTCTCCTGACAAGCTGCCAACACCTTTACTCAAGGCTCAGATATCAGTTCTCACTCAAACTACACAGAGAATGATGATGATTATAATTCACCGCCTGTCATTTATGAAGTGTGAAGGCTGTGTTCCTGAATCAGATGACATAAACTCAACTGATGCATTAACTCATGCGTGCCAAACCTGCCAATAAATAACTGATTAAATTACAGTTATAATGGCAGTTACTCAGATGTGAGCATTCCTTTCTCGCTGTCACACACTCACACATTCAGATCAACAAGGTGTGATTGATTAAGAATAACAAAAATAAGAAAACAAAGAACAGAAGCATTTCGTGGGAGAATCATTCTCTATTTTTTTTCCGTTTTCAATTTACAACATGATCTGCTACACAAGAGAAAAACTGTCAAGCATTATCACTCAGCTGCTTTACATTGATATCAGTGGCAATCTTAGTTCACATTCCTAAACTTATTTACACAGTTTTCTGTTCAAACTTATTTCAATTGGAGTTCTTAATTGTTTACAGTATGTGCATTAGTATATACAGTACATATTTCTGAAGTGGGAAAATCTCTGGGATTTTAAATATGATACGCTTATTTGAAAACAAAGTGCAGATTGGTTTAAAACAGAGGCAGAAGTAGCACAGAAGGGTCGCATACAGCAACATTAAGGCTGATTTATGGTTCCGCGTTACACCAACGCAGAGCCTACGGCGTAGGGTACGCGGCTTTGCGCGCCGCTCTGCGTTGATTTAACGCGGAACCATAAATCCGGCTTTAGACTTTCAGAGTTCATAACTTGAGGCTTCTGGTCGGCTGCAGCTCCGTCTCACAGCGTCAGTACTCGCTCTGCCCCCTGCTGGCCACATGGAGGAGGCGCAGCAGCAGCTCCGTGGGGGAGCTCCGTGCAGAACCGTGGGCTGCTGCGTCTGCGGCCCCGGTTTCCCCGAGGCAGTCCGAGTCCACCACACAACCCTCTGAAAAACAGAGGAAAAGGAACTGATTTACATCTTATTGTAGCTTTTAACTTCTCAAACCCTGACCAACTGGACGAGGAGGAGACTGTACCGGAGTTGCAGCAGAGCCCCGAGGCGGCGCAGCGTCCCCCCTCAGGTCCGCAGGGTCTCCCCCCGGCCTGGCAGGGCGTCAGCAGGTAGTTCTCCTCCACACAGTGAGCTGATTCCGGGGAGCCCAGCAGGCAGCCCAGACCCTCCCCGCAGCAGATGCTGGGGCCGAAGCAGCGGCCCCTGTCCCCGGGGCCGCAGGTCATGCACTGAGGGGGGAATATTCAAAACAATGCAATACTTAGTGCACGGTCCTCCTGTCCTATTCATATGGCATTGATAATATTGACTAATAAGGGGAATAATTAACCTTATTAAATGTATTTAAACCAAAAAGGGCCTAAAATACGTCATCTTTATGGTAAAGAAATCAAAGTACTAGGTAATACAAAAATCAGAAAATCAGAACATAGTTTTATCTTTAGATTAGATTAGATTGTCCTTTATTCCTCCCTCAATGGAGAAATTCTCTTTGTGCAGCAGCAGTACACTCAACACACATGCAGCGAAAGGGTAAAAAAAAGTAATATATATATATATATATATATATATATATATATATATATATATATATATATATATATATTATACATATAATTATTATTATAATACATATATATAATTACAAATATAAACGGAATGAAAATAAAAGTAGTGCAAAAAGAAAATCTCAATATACAGATATTTTCAAGTGATTAAATGTTTCAGCTTTTTACAAACGCTTATTTAATCCAGATCTTATTAAAGCAGATTTCAGAAAATTTTTTTCCTGTAAAATCCAAAAATTTCAACCCCTACATTTCCACCCTTATTCCAAACTTAATTTTAAGAATTGCTAAGGCTGGGCTGACGCCGATCAGAGCTGTGACCAGGAGACAGCATGGCTGTCAGACCTCACCCCAGGTGAGGAGGTGATGGAACCACTGACCTGTCTGACCGCGGCCTCCGGCAGCGCCCGCTTCCCTCCCCGCGGGCAGTTCTGGATGTAGCAGGCGGAGGAGAGGGCGAGGAGTCCCAGGACGCACAGGGGGAGCAGGGAGTGATGCATGGCTGCTGCTTCTGCCTGGATGTCTGGCCGGCGTCCCGGTCACTCCGCACTTATAACCGCCCGGACACTCGGTCCAACAATGGCCCCGGGCTGTGACGTCACGCCGGGACTGTTTGTGCTGCGCGGACGGACGCGCGCCCCGAAGGCCACGGGCGTGCCCGCGCACAGGTCGCCGCAGGTGTGGCTCTGCATCGGATGCGCGGAATCTAACAAATCTAGGCAGGAGAGCAGCAGCAGAAGATGATGCATCTGACTTTTCTGAATCATTCCTGATGTGGCTGACACAATCAACTCACAATTAACTAATTGCAGCTTAAGAACAACTAATTTGATTACAAGTTATGATGCATGTGTCTTTGATGCATCATGACCACCTCAAGGTCACGCAAATTATCCCCCTGACGTTTGTAAAAACTGTTGATGAGCATACGAAGCATTTGCATTTTTCAAATAAACATATTTTGCAGTTAATTGTTCTGCTCAGGGCCCTTCTGCATGATTTGAGTTGTAAGTCTCCCATTAGCTGTTGTGCTGTTGATTAACAGGTAAATAGAAATGGAAAAAACTGAGCACCAACAGGTTAAAAGTGTTAAAGAGTCCTTTATAAGCATTCAAATTGGATATTTTAATACATACAAAATGTGATCTCATTAAACTCTACTGGAAGAATATGAAACAGCCTCTAACATGAATAACTTTTCATGTGCTTTTATTCACACGAGAAAAAGTTCCTCACACTTGGACTGAATTAAAAGAAAAGGAACATTTCACAAAATCATGAATTTACTCAGATTAAGAGGAGGATAAAGATTGCACTGACGTTGTCTGATTCAGCCTCATTTGTAGGCGTCTTTATCTGTTCCAGCTCAAAGAATGAAGCTGCCTCCATTTGACATGCACAAACATTGATTCCACTCTTACAGAGCGGATACGAGATCACGACCTTGGTTAGACTTAATGTTGTCAGGGAAACCAACAGAGACATTTTGCCGTTTATGATCTTGAAGCCCAATAAACACATAGCACATGTCTCAATAATGTGAGAAACGGGAGGAAACAAGGACACTTTCAGACTTGCAGCCACAGCTCTGCACATGTGTGTTTGCTATGGTTATATCCACCATAAAGGCGGATTAAAACATACATTAAGAATTCAACATGAAATTAATATTCTATAACCTACTGGTCAGATGTCAGTGTGATATCCATTACTGTTTGAACTCGTCACATGTGTAAAACCCAGATTAAACTGAATGGAGTTGTGCAGGAGGTGATCTAGGTAAGATCTACTGTAGGTAAGAAGCCTGTCATTTGACAGCATGGTCGACAAGTAGATCTGTTTTGGGGAACAAGATTTATTATCTGCCAAGTTCTGACTTTCAGCTCTTTATGTGTGCAATTGATACAAGCTTTGGAAAAATAAACAGTGTTGCCCATGGGAATGTGTCAACCAGCAGACATGACAGCCAAGGTATTCGTTTAGAAATCACAACTAAGGCTGCATTAAAAAAACAACAAAAAAATTGTTTAAATGTTAATATCGAATGCAATCGTGTACAATTCACATAGAAATGATACATAAAAAACAATGAGACATTTGCTAATTTTCAATTTAATGGTAGTAAATGTTTCAAAAGTGTTGGGACATGAAGAACAAAAGGCTACAAAAGTAATTCAATTAGAAAGCATCATCTGGAGGAACGTCTTGATGGGATAAATAAAGAGCATCTTTGACGGTCTCCCAGAAAATGGGCAAAAGTTCATGGATCTGTGGAAAACCTCAGCCACACATTCATTCATTCATTCATTCATTCATTCATTCATTCATTCATTCATTTTCATTTCCAGCTCTGTTTTACAGAATGATCAGCACACAACAGCATCTCTTAAGGCAAATACATTCAGAAGAATAAATGCAGGCACAATGTTCTCAATATATCATGATTGATGATGTTTATTAAAGGTATTGTGACATCATTTTTAAAATGCTTTTAACACTATTAAAAGTCTTGGCCAACATCCCTCAAATGTGTCTAAAAGGTTTTAACAAGAAAAACTTCACTCTAGTACTCCATTCCTGGCTTTTTATGACAGTGTTTTTTTGCGCCGTGAAAAACTCTTCCTTTCCCCCCTTTCCTGTCAATCATTGCGCCGCTCCTCCTCCAAACCTCCTCCAACCAACTTCTACACACTTCTGCCGGCGTCTCCACACACACACGCGCGCACACCGAACCACAAACACCCACACACACAGCCCAGACAGGGCGACTACAGCCCGGGGATGAAGTCCGTGCGCACACCGAACCGGACTTCTAACAGCGGCGTCGGAGAGTTAAGCCGGGAGCGACAGGCGAAGCATGCACGGAAAAGCAGCAGGGCGAAGTAGTCCACCGCAAACAATCATAAAAATAAAGGCATGCAAGCAGCAGTGTCTCCTTATCTTAAGTCCAGTCAGTGGCCGCGGGTCTTCTTAGCTGTTTTCCTCCGGTGATGAGAACAGAAGAGCCTCTAAACAGCTCCGTGTTAAGTCTGATTTATGGTTCCGCGTTAAATCGACGCAGAGCCTACGCCGTACGGTTCAGCGTACGGTGCGCGTAGCCGCGTAACCCTACGCCGTAGGCTCTGCGTCGGTGTAACGCGGAACCATAAATCAGCCTTTATGGTGCGCTGGAGAGGAGAGGAGGCAGGGAGCTGGGTGGAGGGGGCGGTGATTTAGCGGGTCGTTACGTAACGACCCGCCAGCAAACCACATGCGCCGTTTTTGCACAGTTATGCGGAAAATCCCAGAAAGCACACAATACACTGAATGTTAAAAGTTCGTTGTTTTTTGGGTGTAATTGATGTCAAGACACCCAACAAAACACAAAAAATCAAGAAAAATGTGTTTTTCATGTCACAATCCCTTTAATAAACTTTTCTAATTGGGAATTAAGTTTTTTTTATTTTGGGAAAATTGCAGTTGAAAGTTAATCCAAAATAGTCTATAATTTGTGTAGCTGTTTACTCGCATTTTTGTATGGTGGAGTTACCTTTGCAATTTCCAATGTAATTGGAAAACAACCAGTTTGAAATGATAAATTAAAAATGTGAGTTAAAGGTTTTGCAATGTTATTTATTACTTTTTAGACAATAGTCATATCAATATGACAGTCTGTCGATAACTCGCTTTTGCATTTTTTTGGGCAATATTTATGCTCCTGCATTGCTGAGTGAAACATGGGCTGTGGATTCATTTTTAACAGTTTTAATACATTGATCAATGCCCTCATCAGGAATATTTGCAGCCAACTGTGGGCCAACATTTACAAAGAAATGATAAAAGCTGTTCACTATGTTGTTCATATGATTAGCACCATTCTTGTCAATGAAATAGTCAGGCAGTGTTTCCTTGGAACATCCTTTTCATCAAGTGTTTCAGTATATCCCAAGTTCCTTTTATGTTATTTTTGTTACTATTTAATAATTTATTACCATGCAGCTTTTTACTAGTTCATATTATGTCTGTTAATTTATTTCTATAAATATTATATCTTAGTTTTGCTGAATGAGCAATTTATAGAGCTTGCTTTTCTTTTTACAAGCACACACACATCTATTTCTTGTAGACTGTACTCCAGTCCTGGACCATTAGACTGTTGCTGAAGGCATTAATAGTTTCTTTAGTTCTTTCTCATTTTTGACTAATATGCGCATCATTTTTCTATTTCTTTATATCACACTCAAACAGAGAAAACACAGGTAAGTGATTGGTGATGTTAGATATAAACAGACCGCTGGTGATTTAGTTAGTGAAGACGTTATCAATAATTAGTGCACTGTGATGTCACTCTGTTTGGATTGGTTATTATAAATAATAAACACACAGTATATTGTGTTTAAGAAATCATCTATAATTTTCAGTTTAGTTGTATTTAACTAGTCAATATTGAAATAACCACAAATAAATACTATTTTTACAGTGTAAAATAATTTCTCCATCCATTCACTGAAAAAATCTCTACTTGAACCAGGTGAACACAGCTTGAATTGAAATCTGTGTACATACTTCTATTAAAATGTATTATGGAATTGATACTGTTTACATACTGTTCTTGGGTAAAGTAATTACAGATTGTAACATTAGAACGCTGCCATCACACTGTATAACCACGTCTGCTCTCAGTAGCCAGTGGACAATAAGATGTGCAATAACATAAGATGTGCAATATCTGCCAATCTACCTCACAACACTCCACCTGCTTTTCTGCACTGTTTAACTGTATATACTGTTCATATCCTGTGTTTATACATATTTTATACGTATCTTTTTGTATTTTTTATATATTTTTTATTTCTGACTTTTCAGTCTTTTTACCCCTCCCCTATATGTGTGTGCTAAGTGTACTGCTGACAACAAAATAAGTTTCCCCACTGAGGGAGAAAATAAAGGATATCTTATCTTATCTTATCTTAGAAGAGAGAAAGTTGTTGTCAGGATCTGTCTGTAACTCTACTGTGTTGCGCTCCATGTATTCAAACATGCCCAGTTTGATTTGTTTGTGGTGAAGGATTCTGAGTCACATGTACATATTATTGCTGTTCTTTATGCAGTGTACGCTAGTTTTGTTTTGCCTAGTAGAAATTTAGACTCAGTTATTACCAGTTCGTCTATACTCCTCACCACCAACATTTTTGTTTCTTCAGGTGTTCCATTTAGTTTGATGAAAATCTTACAGTTGGTTACCCAGGTATGAATATTCTTGAGCATTAAATGTTAAAGACTTAGAAAATCTATACAGCATATAATATCATAGAAAGAGTCTGAGAATCTGAAGAAGTCTGTGCGCGCATGTGAAAAAGCTGAAAATCAATACTGGATTCCTGCAATCGTTCTCAGGCAGGATGGAATTTAAAACAATTTTGTACATTTCTAGAACACAGTTCTCCACAACATTCAGAAATGTAGGTTCAAGCTCTACAGTGCAAAGACAAAGGAATTTGTAGACATAACCCAAAGCAGAAGATGAAATGAACTGAGGCAAAATGGAAAATGATGGTCACACAAGTCAAAATTAGAATATCAGTCCTGTTGCAGCTTGAATTCTTTATCCAGCAACATTGGGATATTTTTCTCCCCATTGCCAGGTGCAGCTCCCAGACGTTTGTGGATTGTTAAAATGAGAGGATGCCACACAAGTGGAAACCTCACAATGACTTTTTTGAGATGTGGTGCTTCCATCAAATTCCAAGTGATTTTTTTCACTTAAGATGGTTCATTCTCTCAGTTTAAACATTTACTGTTTTATGTTCTGTCGTGAATAAAGTGTAGGTTTGAGAATGACAAGGTGAAATACAGTATACATATTTAGCTCATTTAAAAAAACAACAAAAAACAAGATTGACCAAAGGGCTCTACAAGCCTGAAAAACAACATTAAAAAAAATAAAGAAAACTAACTTTGCTGTATGTCTGATATAAATAAAGATAGCTTTTATGTATTTCTTGGAAAAGGCAGAGCTAGTCAGCATTTTAATGCTTGTAAGTAAATTTTTTCAAATATTTGCATTCAAAACTATCTTTATTCAGAGCAAAATTGCGTGAAATTATATAATACTAAGAGAACAAAATGTGCCACAGACAAGATAAGGACGGGGGTGAAGATGACATCAGCAGGTGAGTCGGAGTCTGTTCTTTCCCAATGACTACAAAACCTTGGGCCAACTCCATTTCCACATAGATTTTAGTTTCTAACTCAAAGTGTTCCAATCTCTCAGCCTTTTCTTTGTGTATCCTTGACACATCTTCCTTTCCTGTGTCTGTACACAGACCGTGGAACCAAGGCTGCAACTCCATTCCCAGTGAGAAGGCCAGAAATGGAGAGGGGGTGGAAGCAAAGAGAATATTTTTCCTCTGAAAGGGTCTGTACGGTCAAAGGTGAGCTTTTGTCCACCGGAGGAGAACAGATCTATGTGACCTGGTTTGGTGATATAAAGAAGATTTAAAGGAATACAATTTATATTCGGCGTGAGACCAGACGGGTCCGCTTTTAGTAATAGTATGCATGATTTTATTGCATTTCCGACTCTACTTGCGAGTTGCGAGGCGACTAATTCTTCTTAAATGGAAGCACCCGCCCCCCCTCACACATAGCAGATGGATTAAGGATGTTCTGTTATACATAAAATTAGAAAAGATCAAATTCACGCTGAGAATCTCCCTGGTGAAGTTTCGCAAAATATGGCTCTCCTTCTTAGTTTATTATGATAGGCTGCAAGTATTGAATTGGGATGAGCAATAATCTGAATTGGGTTTAGGACACACCCACACAGGGTTGTGTGCACAGGGCTGTGCCTCTAATGTCCTGGTTACTTTATTATTTATTACTACCCAATATTTTTTTATTGTAAGATTGTACTGTAGTTTTTCCTTTGTTTTGTTTGGCGTTCTTTTTTTTTTTTCTGCAAATCTATATATTATTTTGTACAGCCATGCAATTGGGGTTTAAAAAAATGGCATACTTGATAGGGTTGGTTCTGATATCTGTGTTTTTACCATTTTGTTATTGCTCAAAAATACCAATAAAAAGATTTTAAAAAATAAATAAAGGAATACAATTTTACAAAAGCCTCAAAATGCACCTTTAATAGATCCATCCATCCATCCATGCATCAATTTTCTTCCAATTAGCTTTTAATGAAAAAATAATACAAACTTATACAACAAGCCTTGGATCACAACATTCAGTTTTTCTTAAACATTTGAAATCAAATACACCTTTGCTTCAATGCGTCACCTTGTCTCGTCTCATCTGTCAATGATGCACACGCATGATGTCACTGCGTGTGGTTGGGCTTTTACAGGTAGGACAGAAAACACGACCCGGTGTTGACGCAACGGAAGAGTTTGGCAGTTTTGATCGTTTCTGCAGGCAGGTACGACACAACAGGTGACCGCAGATCAGACGGTAGATGGATGAGGACGATGTCGAGTAAACGGAGACTGAAGAGGAACACCCCGAGCACACCTCACCTGGTAAGACAACAAAGAAATGGCTGTTTGACATTTAGGGTTTTCAGTTTTTATGTAGTATGTTAGTAAGTAAGTAAGTAAGTCTGGGCAATGGTGGTCGAAGCGACAGCTTCTGCTAATATTAAACTGAGCTGATTAACTCCTTCATAAAAGAAAACAGTTTTATATATAATTTTAAGTAACATTACTGTAAACTAATAATTTTGCTTTAAATTATTTTTCTTTAAAAAACAAATGTGGACACACCAGCTCATAGTTTTTATTTAAGTCTCAGGCTTTAATCTGTTTATTTATAATCAATAAAAACTTTTTTTTTGTAAATATCTTCATCTAAATTGTGCTGAGTATGAGTCACGAGTTTATAAGAGCCAATTTTTCTACTTGCATATGTTTTCTCAGTAACTGAAATTTTGATCACTTATTTGTTTTGGAAGTTGAATTAAACTACAGAATAATGAATCAAACAATACATTTCCAGATACTTCTATTACTTCTCAGAGAAACAGTGAGGTTTAAATCTTATTAAAAAAAAACCAAATATAACTTCCAAGCTCAAAATGTATATCTTTCAAACTGATTTTGATTGCTGTTTTCCAAACTCTACAACTTATTCTGTGGAATCATGATCTTAGATTCAGATTATGTAGCAGGTGATTTAAGATGAATCTGTGGGAAAGATTTGATGCTTTATGTAAGAAGGTTTAACCACTGAGAATCAACTAGTTACTGTCCTGCTTTCAATATATATATTCTATGTGTCATACTCTGATATTATTACTGTATTATTATCATTTCTATTGATGCCTCTTGTTTTGCACTATCCCCCTTGCTGCTGTACACTGCAAATTTCCCCACTGTGGGACTAATAAAGGAATATCTTATCTTATCTCTTAATATCTCATGAAGGGACGGATCATACCTGTGGAGGTTCCGGGGAGGCCTGAACTTTGGCACTGCTGGGTCTTGGGTGGGTCGGGATCAGAGGCAGCCTCTTTGTTATGGGTCAAGTTTGCGGTGAAGGAGGGCCGGCCCCTCAGGGCGGAGAGGAGGGCCTCGTCCAGACTAGCTGACAAACGCTGCTCGTGAGAGCTGCAGCTGGGGCCTGAAGATGTACAGCAATGGCACAAAAGATATCCAAGAAATTAGAGGGAAAAATGATAAACACAGCCAGAAAATGGTAGAAAATACTTGAGGGCTCTTTTCTGTTACATATATGGCCATATTTTTTATTTTCCTCTCTCTAAATTTCACTGTAGAGAGGAAATACCTACTAAACGAAACTTTACACACCTACTTTGGCAAAAGTTTAAAGAAATCTGAGTGGTGCAAAACCCTGACGTTAAAACCCTGCAGAGGGCCGACCGTTTTGATTTACAAATCTGTGGCCACAGATTGAAATTCCTAACACATGAACTTTTAAGCAATGAACACTAATGAGACAGCCACATAGTTAAAACAATGCAGTCAAAAAGCTACGTCAGCAGCTGATTCCAAGAACATTGGTGATACACCACCTGGGGTGCAATAGTAAGTTGGGAAGAACAAAGCTGAGGGAAGTAACTTTATATCATATTTTAAAACAAAATGTGTTATACTCACCTGAAACTGAATCTTTTTTTAGTCGTTTTGTTTGAGGTTCCAGCTCATTTATGGTTGTTAATAGTTTGTCTGATTCTTTAGAAATGTCACCTGGACTTTGTTCTCTTCTGTCTAACTTATCTGTGGAAAGAAACTGGACCTCTGATGTGGAATTCTGAGTATTTGATAATGAACTTTCTTGCTGGACTGAACCATCAGAACTGAGTTGATAGCAGTTTGCTGAACTTGTAATGAGACCAGGACACTTCTGGGACTGTCCATGTATGACGGAGGTTACAAGTCTGGAGGCTTGTGGATTCTCTCCTTGGTCCTGTCTCCCCACCACCCCGTCCCTCCTCGTGATGCCCGTCTGCAGGAGAAAGTGGTCGATGCGGCCTTTCAGCTGAGGGTTGGGCAGAGGGTAGGATACGGAAGTGAAGGGGACGCCGGTGAAGGGATCGTTAGGCTGTCGGCCCCAAGACGCTTCCCTCTTCTGGTACTCATCCAAGGTGGTGGTGTCCACCGACACCCCACCGGGAAGCAGCATGGGCAGCATCATCACTTCCTGTGTTAGTGGATCAAGGAAATCTTCTGGTATGGAAACGCTGTTAGAAAAAGAAAAAGCAAGAACCTGCTATATTATTATAAAAATGTACATTTAGGGAGGCTAACAAGAATGTGAAAACTTAGTATTTTCCAACATTCTGCACCTTGGTGTTTGCGGTGACTCAGGCGGCCGCGTGGTTTGTCTGTCAGAAAGTGCAAAAAAAGCAGGTCGCTGCAGTTGTCTTTTACTGCCCTCATGGATTATTCTGATCCTCTCCACTTCTTTTGTGGGGCAGAAGCGAGAAGGTTGACCCCACACAGTCAAAGCTTTGAGACCCAGAGATGATGCCGAACCCCCGTACGGCACAGTCACACGGAGCTGTGTCACCGCGCCCAACGAGGGCAGCCCCCGACTCCAGAGCTCCACCTGCCGACAGTCTGCAGGTGCTGGAGGTGGAGGGGAACGGAACGGTGCCCGGGGCTGAAAATGTGAAGAAGTGAAACAGACTTGTGTTTCTTCCCTAACTTCACAACGACCTACCAGCTTAAACTCTGGCTCACAATTGGATTCAGCGTTTGACTGACAATTGAAGGCTCTGCCCGTCTGTTGAGGCTCAGCCCACTGTTGGGAAAGCTGCGTCCACCGATGGCCATTAGTCTGCTGAGATTTATTTCCACCCTTTTGATGTTTGTGTTGGTTCTTGTCATCCTGGTCCTTCAGCTGCACCTTCTTGTGGTCCGTTCGCTCAACCCGTTCAGAGGTGGTGCTGATCTCCAGTTTCTTGCAGGCCTGTCCTAGGTCCATTCCCCATGGCCACAGCTCCAAATCCACCCTGCACAGCTCCACCTGGAAGCCGAACTTTAATGTCACCTGAGGGGAAAAGATTAAAAAAACAAACACATGAAACAAAAAAAATCAAAGAAAAGTTTTTTTTATTATCATCAATATTTTACAAGGGTACAAGGATCATGGACACTTCTTGTGGTCAGAAATATTGTATAGATATTGACTGAATTTATAGAGCTACAGCATTAAACTTATTAATAAGTCAAATTGGGTAAGGTAGTGTTCTCCAATAGTGACCACAGGGTCCACTTTGACCACTTTTCAGAAGAAGTGGCTACCCAAGACGGTCGACACAAGAAGAATCCATTTATTTAGTTGCAAACTGTCATTTATTCTGTATGCTGATGAACCTAAGTAGTAAATATTGTTCCTACAAACTGACTTTTAAGTGAGGCTACTCATTCAACACCCCAAAACCAGCTATTATGAACACATGTAATATGATGTGGTTCACAAGGGGCTTTAAAATAAATTTAAAAAAAAATAAAATCAAATAGCATCTGAAACGTTCTGCAGCATCATCTTACCTGCAGTGGTGGACGTAGAAAGTATTCAAGTTTAAAGCCCCGCCTCCGAAGAGCAGGATCAGGTGACACAAGGTTTGTTACATCGTAACCATCTGCACACAGCTTTAGATTAAAAAAAGAAGAGGAAAAATTAAAAAAAATCCAAATGAACAAAATTAACTGAAGAGATGCTTAAGCTTAAGAAATGTTTACATTTTTGGTTGTCTTTTTTTTGCCTTTAAATTCAACAGAAGGACATGAAAATACACGTGGCAGCATAGATGCTTTACATAATCTCAAATGCAAGAAGAGCTGTCATGTTAATAGTAAAACTGGATAACATTTTGAAACAAAAACAAAGAGAGGGCAATTGTAAATAGATTTAAAAAAATAAATAAATCTGATTTTCTTGGTGGACTGTGAAGAAAATACAGCCATGATAAAATTACAGAACATGGATAAAAAGAGCAAGGACAGTTGTGATTCAGTCTCCCACGTAACACTGTCCTCTACTTCAACTTTGTCCTTAACATCCTGTGTTCTTTCATGTCCATGTTTCTTAGTTATATCATGACAGAAATGAAAAATATAAACTTTTATGGAACAAACAGAGTAAAGGGTTATCTTGTCACCAAGAAAAGAATCTTATACTTTGGATTGTTTTATTTCTGTAAAACGAACCAATATAACAAGAGCGAATAATACAGAAAATGAAAAAAGAAGAGATTTTTACATATACTTTGTACTTTTGTTTAATACATGTACTTGTGTCTTTGCAGAGAGTATAAATCAATGATATTTCATGTTTTTTTTTTTTCAAATTAACTTTACTTTATTTGTTAATATACATCCATTTTTGAATTTTGGGCCTGCAACATATTCTAAAAAAAGTTGGTACAGGGCCGGTTTATTTGTAGTCAGGAGGTGAAAGAAAAACTAATGAAGTTATTTCAACTAGGTGATGTCAAAAAGTGATTGCAATGATTACTTTTTATTTGCATTAAGAAAGGCTGAGTGAAGAGCAAAAAGAGTAAAGATGGGCAAATGCCTTCCACCTGGTTATTAACGGGTAAGGAAATCACTGAAATCTCTAAAAACTCTTCCTCAAAAAAAAAAAAAGAAAAAGGGAAGGGAAGAAATCAGTCTACTGTGAAAACTATCATAAGATGATGACAGGAGTCATTATACGTTTCAGTGTGTAAAGAGCAAGGGCAAAAGCCTAAGCTGGACACCCATGATTTCTGATCCTTCAGGCAGCATTGCATCAGGGTCCGTCATTACTCAATAGCTCATATCGAGGGCCTAAGAACATAACCTCCTATCTGCAAAATTGTCTGACTGGTGTTTTTCACTTTAGATGACATCACAAGGTGGGCTGCACCTAATCAGCCTGTCTGTACGTTATTTCCACCCATATAGGTATCCTTAAAACAAAATAGCATTAAACACAGTTTTTTGTGTTTTCCCAAAAAAGTGAAATTTTCAGAAGGAGGTTATGTTCTTCGGCCCTCGATATAAGCATATGGGCAAGTGGTTATTTTAAAAACTTGCAGTATGTAGGACAACAAAGTAGTACCGGTACTCCTTTTTTTGGGAAGAAATGGGTGGTGTGGACTCTGGATCGAAATGTCAAAGGTGTTGCAAGATTTAAGAGCAACAAATGCAACCGTGAAAACAACATCTTTTGATGGGATGCCCATCCAGTTTTCAACAAAATGATCAACACAGTTTTCTGCATTAATTACACAATGCAGAGGAAGGAGAGGGCACTAATACTGCGCTGGCCTGCCTGCAGTCCTGACCTCTTCCCAATAGAGAACATGTGGAGATTCTTGTAATGAAAATTACGACTCTTGCACACTTTAAAAGGCAGGGCAAAGGAATCTGGGCAATTTCTAACCAGACCACTTTCTGCCACATTAAGTGAATATCTCCTCACCATCTGCCAGCCTATCTTGTATGAATAGCCCTGGATCTGCAAAAATGCAGACAGAGCCCCCAAAACCATATCAAACCCTGCTCTAGCCACTGACAGGGGAGTCTTTATGATCATGATGGGGCAGGTTCTTAGTTGAAATGTCTCATAGCTTGGTGTTTCCTATGCCAGACAGCTTAAGTAAAGTAAAGCAGGTCTGAAATGGAAAAACAAAATTAATGTATGTAAAAAATTACATTAAGCAGACAAGAAAAAATAAAAATGTGAAAAAAATCATAGTTGCGTACTTTATGTGAAGAAATAAAATAAACAAATAAAAGTAATATTCAACACCTTTTTGTTTTATCTCACTACATTTTCTGAGTCACATGGGTGTTTCATTACTTTTGCAGTAAAATTATCAGAGCTGTTGTCAAAGCAATGAGCACAGTAAAAATATTAGGAAAGTTATTCAGTTATATCTATAAACATGTCACCTTGTTGCAATGAACTGTTGTCTCAAAGTGTGGCTGACAGAGATTCACAACCATATTTTCAAACCTGCAAAGACAGAGACTGATGTTAGAGCTGTACAGTACCTTACATCTCCTACAGTTCAAGGGTCAAGCAAAGTGATGCATTCAGTGAACACACTTGTTCAGTAATGTCTCAGAAGTTGTCTGCAATATAAATCACAATCCCTTTGACCTTATATTAGAATAAGTTCAATTAGCATCAATTCATTTGTGACTGCTGATTTTAAGAGACTCCAAGAAATAAAGTACACACTACTGTTGCTTCTTAAAATGTAAAATAAATAATTAAAGATATTGACTTCATTACACTTCTATGTCGGGCACGTTCACGCAATAAAATTCAACATCAGAAAACTATACCGTTTTAACACCGATTGTAGTATAGATTAATGAAATCAATAGCAATTCAGAAAGAAAAATAATTCACCAGCAAGAAAAATGCAATGCATAATGTTTTTTTAATATCTCAAAAATGAGTATTTGCATCTGTTTTAATTAATTGAATAATACTTTAATAGTTCCCAAAGGGAAACAATACTGTTGCAGTGTAAATTTAAATAAACATAAGGTGAGAAATGGATAGTAGTCGCATAGTAAGGGTGTCTGAAATCTCCAGTTTATGATGAATGCATTGGAGCATTGCCTTTGTTGCCTGGCAACAACTGTGGCAACGACATCACATGCAGCACTGTCAGGTAATACTGCAGGTGAACTCTCCAAGTAGACAGCATGAATAGAAACTTTCATTTCAATTTCTGGGGTGCAGAGTTGCTCCTTTTTCCAGGTTTAAGGGTAACAAGAAAAGAAAGCACAACTGCTCCACTTCTGTTCCTTTGTCCATAATCCCTGTGGAGCCCAGATCATGCTCCTCTAGCCATATCTCAAAGAATACAATATTCCCACTGTGTCTCATCAATGATTCATCCATCACACCTCCGAGGGAACTTGCACTACCCATGACATTCAAGGGGCAAAAGGCAGGAACATCTTTCTTTTTGCACTACATGCTTGAGCTGTCATCTTCTAGTCATCTGCATTTGAGGTCTTTTTCTGTTTATTAGATGGTCTTCAGAAAGCTCTTTCTGTTGTCAAGTATATATTATAATCAATTTTTAAAAGTGGAAGAATTACCAGTGGATGTAATCCAGGCAGATTGGGGTAGAAACATCTTGGAAAAATGTTTGTAATGTCACAATTTCATTAGAAAAAGCTCACACCGTGTCCACACTGCATGCGACGCGAGCGAGCGTCAGCGTCAAAAACAATTCCATTGCTTTATTTTTTATTTGCACTGTCTACACTGCATGCGAGCGACGCGGCGCGACGCGGCGCGCCGTTTTGAGCTGGACTTTTGTCGCACGCCCTGCTTCTATTTTCTTCCCGTCGGTCGCGTTGAAAGCCGGTTGAAAGTTGGAAAAAAAAAGTGTAAAGCGCTGTAGGAAACAGTCATTTCAATACAAGAACCTCAATAAAGTGGCAGCTGCTGGAGGGAGATCGCCAGGCTGGAAGGTTCTGATAAAATAATAAGATATAATAAGAATCTTATCTTAATCTTATTATAGGGCTTAATTTGTGCCAGATCCAACAAGATCTGGTACCTATTTGATCATTTCTCGTGTCTTCTGCTTTTCCCCACATCCGCCGTTATTGTGTTCATTTTTTCCCCACTTTGGTCGGACGTTAGACCTGCTTCTATTTTCTTCCTGCCGCCTGCGTTAAAAGCCGGTTGAAAGCGCTGTAGGAAACAGTCATGATGAGGAACGGCTGATCCAGTTAGTTGAAATGATAAGTTATCTCTATGATTCCTCTTCATTTCACTACAAAAACCTCAATAAAGTGGCAGCTGCTGGAGGGAGATGGACAGAGAGCTGGAAAAGGGAGCGCACGGGCGGTTGGTGGGGAGAATAAAAGGCGAGTCTCGGGCGGGTGAATAAAGGCAGATTTATGGTTCCGCGTAAAATCGACGGCGTAGCCTACGGCGTAGGTAATGCGGCGACGCGCAGCGTTTGGTGAGTGCGCCGCGTACCCTACGCCATAAGGTCTGCGTTGGTGTAACGCAGACCCTAAATCAGCCTTTTAAAAGGCGAGTCTCAGCTGTCAATCAAAAGAACGTGGTAGAACGTGGGGGGCGATAACGCGTTCAGTGTGGACAGAGCGCGTCCGATTCCACGCAGTGCGGCGCGACAGTCGGACGCTCGCATGCAGTTAGGACAAGCTGTCAGTATAATATATCAGCAATATAAAAATAAGCCCTTTGATAGAGCAACTGCAACAAGCTGCCACTGCAGAATTGTTTCACTTTAAAGTTAGTATCTGGAGGTTTTGGAATATAAAAAAAAAGTTTATAACAATAAACAGACACTTACCTTGCATAATGATTTGTTAATTAAATGTGTATTTATTATTTTTACAATCAATTATTCTACCAATTGCCAGTTGAAAGCTTTCAAATGTGATTATATTCTGCTTCATTGGTTGCTAAGTAATTCAAATGGGATTTTGAACTTTTAGTTTGACCAAACAACTAATCTGAGGGTATTGCAGGACAATTGGTTGATTCAATGAAAAGGTAACCGGGTGAATCACAGATTCTGACAATAAAAGCGTTAAATAGTTTGCTAAAATGATTTGAGTTTTCTGTGATGGACTCAATTGTGATTTAAAACTGAAGACAAAAAAACCCTCCCAAAAAAACAAGACCTTTCAGCAATGACGCTACCACTAAAAGTACACTCATGATGCTGATAATTTAGTTTAAACTCACGACAACACCATGAAACAACACGTTTCCATCAGTTTCTCCCAGAGCTCATCCTCTCCAGCATCTGCTCGCTGTTCCCCAATTAGTCTGAATTTCTGCAGTGGATCATTATACCAATCATGTTCACATCATCTGGAAGGCTAACGCGTCTAAAATGACACTTTATTCTTACCTGCTATCTTTGATTTCTCTCCTGAGTAAATGTTGGTGGGTGTTTTCAGCTGCTACCTTGTAGCTAAAGGCTAAAAACAACCAGTCTACGGAAGCCGAGAAGGGTCAAAGTTTGTATCGTAGTAATTAGATTTTTAATGGGTGCAGCAGGCGTGAGTGAATTATATAGTATTCTTAATACAGTTTATGTTTCTTTGATATTTATGTATTCATTACTAAATTGCCGATTGAATGTGGATTGGAAGCAGGTTTTTATTTTTCAATGACACCTATTTACTCACGGGCTAAAAAGTTTGACCGCGTTGAATTGGTTTGATATTGGATATTGGATATTATTCAATACCCATAAAACTTGTGATACATACCACTGATTTTGGTCAAACCACTTGTGATGTGTTCATGGTCATCTAGACTATATATCACAAGAGAGTAATTATTATAAAATCATATTATGGGCTGATTTAATGAGGTTTAATGAAAACAATCGGTGTTATGTATCACAAGTTTTATGGGTGTTGAATTCATTAAACCACATTAAATCAGCCCATAATATGATTTTATAATAATTACTCTCTTGTGATATATAGTCTAGATGACCATGAACACATCACAAGAAATATGACCAAAATCAGTGGTATGTATCACAAGTTTTATGGGTGTTGAATTCATTAAACCACATTAAATCAGCCCATATATATGATTTTTAAATCAGCCCATATATATGATTTTTAAATCAGCCCATATATATGCCGATATATATGATTTTTTAATAATTACTGTTTTGTGATATATAGTCTAGATGACCATGAACACATCACAAGTGGTTTGACAAAAATCAGTGGTATGTATCACAAGTTTTATGGGTGTTAATGTCGAATATCCAATATCCAATATCAAACCAATTCAACCGCGGTAAAAGTTTGCTGTCTGTCACTCTTACTAATTAGCAAACTAACCAGCTGAAGGTGTTATAATATGTTGTTATTTTCAATTAGTCAAGTATCATTATGTGCCTCAAAATTATGCCAGTTAACTACCTGAATGACTAGGCTTTTTCTATTCATAAATATTTTTTCTTCCCGGATTACAAGGGCATATCTCAACATTTCAAGATGACAAAATCATGATTCATTGAGCTCAGACTGTGAAAAGAGTGGTTCAGGAACCATGACAATAATATTTCACAAACCTACAAAGTAAAGACTAATCAGAGCCTCTTGGATGTGACGGAGAAGCCATTTGCAGTGGCAACACATATACTAGTCAAGATTTAACACTGCTACTCACAGAAATAAGTATGTATATACACACACACACACACATATATATATATATATATATATATATATATGCTTACTATATATAGATACGTACATGTGTGAAAATATTGCATAATCTTGTCTTGATCCAAAATAAAGGTGGCTAAATGAAATGTTTTACACATTCCATAATTTGTATCGATTTCTTTATTTTTGCCAAGGCAACTTATGTGTCTTTTGATCTGTCATTTGACAGTGACAAATGATCTGCCCACAGACGTAAAGTGCTGAATTATTCACATATCTTTATTAGTTCTGCTGCATTTTAAACAAATGATCAGTTTTAATAAAGCAGTACTAGTAACATAAATGCAAACAATAAATTTGAAACATGGATAAAATCAGTTTTGTTCTCTAAACAATGCAATACTGTAACTACATCACCTACATCAAAAGGAACATCATTTTTGGACAAGATTGCTATGATTGCACCGTAACGGTCAGCCAACCGGCTACCTACACAGTAAAAAAAAAGCAAACAAAACAAAACAAAAAAACACACAAAGGAAAGCTCAAATGGCACATAATTTCTCTGTCATTTCATCATAATATAATAACAGTAATAAAGATAATACTATGTAATACCTTAGAGATAAGTTAATATTCTTGAGCAACATTTTTTTTAATGCTGGCGTAAACAACACATATAAAAGCCATGATATTCACATCAGAGTCTACTGTAAATCATAACTTGAGTAGGACACTACATAGTGCAGTTAGCCTGAATGCGCTTCTTTAAGGAGGCAGACTCCCCACATTTCAGATTTCTTTTTAAACTTCCTTCTCGGCTGCTTTGTCTCAATGAACTGTACAGAAGAAAGCCAGAGTCTTCCAGGATATACACACACCCACTGTTTAAAATTTCAGTCTGACAAGCTTTGACGTACATTTTACTGTACTTTTCTCTTAATATATCTCCACTTGTATTGCCACTGGTCCCTCCATCCTCAATCTCTTAAGCTGAAGCTTTTCATATGTATAGACACATGCATACACTCTTGCACGCTCTCTCACCCGCACATACATACATTTACAATCTATAACTATTATAAGTATTTCTTTTCTTCTAGTATATCATACATTCTATAAAATTTTTCACTTCGGGGATACTGACTGAGCTCTCCAGTTTGATAGCGGTCAATGCACAAGACACAATTATCATTATAATTAAATTCAAATTGTGTGCATCCATTCATGTTCTCTTCGCAGCAAAGAGGAGAAGTAGTTGCTCTTTATAAGAGCTCCAATGACCCCTAGTGTTCATTTTTTTTAGTCACTGCGGAGAATCTGAAGTGAAAAGTGTATACCAGGTCCTCTTACTCCCAAAAATGTAACCTATGTCCAGTTGGGGCTGATTATCTGTTCAAGATACTTATTTAAATTCAATTTGTAGAAAATATAAACTCTGTTGTTCTTGATAACATGTTTAAATGGGTCGTGTATGTTGGACCCCTGTGCATGAAATGCCTTGAAAACTGAATTGAGAATCAGTGTGTGTGCCCTTTGAGGTCAACATTTGCTGGTATTTAAAAGATTTAGCCGAGCTATATAGTTGCTTTGTTGTGTAACTGTTTTGCTGATTTTATAATTAAAGCACTGAAAATAACAATTACACTGACACTTCATATATATATTTTTTTTAATCTATTCCCAGCATCAGTTTCTCACTTATTCATGCAGGGAATAAGAATGAAGTAAGGCGCTCTCTGGCCAAAAATGGAAGGTAACATCACATCTCTGATCACTAATTCTACTTTTACATAACCAGTGACACAGACTTACAATGAATAAATACCACTTTATATTTTTTTGATCTTTTTTGACAATATCCCTGATTGTCTTGGTCCTTTTCTAGGATGGGCATCAAATGACACATGTATATGTGTGGTCATTTTAACATTGTCATTTAATATTTCATTTTTCTGCTTGCCCATCAGTGTGGTACACTTTTCAAAAACACTGACGATGTAAGAATTTGTGGTGTGCGACTGGTGACGGAAAGGTTTTTTTTTAAGAGGTTGAAAAATTTGTGATAGAATGAGTTGTTCAGCTTCCTGCTTTTTATTAATAATGTTGCATTTAGCGCTCGGCATTTGTGGCTGTTTGGTATTTATAGTTGCTTTGCAACTAGACTGATTTATTTTTATCATGTTCTGTGTCTTTTCCTGCTGGATGATGAAGTGGTGTTTGAGAGGCCTTGCCACTATTAGTGGACAGAAATGGAACATTTGTTTTAATGGGGCGCTATATCTCTGTTGACTCTATCCTCTCCAAGCGTGAGGGTCCGGCCCAGGGCGGGGCCAGCTGGTGGAGGGAAGGAGGACCCTTTTGGTCTTCACAGGGTGGGGAGAGGGTGAGGGCAATGGGGCCAGAGAGAGAAGGAGGGCCAGAGAGGGAGGATGATACAGAGAGAGAAGGAGGTCCCGAGAGAGAAGGAGGACCAGAGAGGGAAGGAGGACCAGAGAGGGAGGGAGGACCAGA
Organism: Cololabis saira; assembly: GCF_033807715.1. NCBI lineage: Eukaryota > Metazoa > Chordata > Actinopteri > Beloniformes > Belonidae > Cololabis > Cololabis saira. The sequence continues at coordinate 35,790,582 of NC_084595.1, forward strand.
GAGGGAGGGAGGACCAGAGAGGGAGGGAGGACCAGAAAGCGAAGGAGGAAGCTGAGGAGACAGAGATGACAGGGCCAATGGCAGCGGTGGAGAATTTGAGGAGGTGGGGGACGTGGTGGTATTGGTAATAGTGGTCGTGGTGCAGGCTGTAGTTTGTTTGGCTCCCAGCTGGCTCATGCGTTTTTCCAGAGCTTGGTTCTTCTGCAGTGTTTCCACGTAGCTAAGCTGCAGTTGTGCCTGATATTTCAAAACCCGTTCCTTCTCGTCTTGCCAGGTGTGTCGTTCCTGGTCAAAGTTGAGGGCCTGACGCTCTCGTTGCTGCCGCTCTAGGCGTAACGTGGCCTGCAGCTGCTCGAGCTGCCTGCGCAGCTCTCCCGCTTCATCCCAGTGACCCTCTGGTGTTCGCTGCGGCTGATGGCCTTCCTGACGCAATTGTACGTCCTGGCAGAGTTGGTTTTCGTGACGTATCTGCGCCTCTTGACGCATTTGAGCCTCGTGGCGGAGCTGGGCCTCCTGACGGAGCTGCGCTTCTTGACGCAGCTGTGCTTCTTGACGTATCTGGGCCTCGTGGCGGAGGTGAGCCTCCTGACGAAACTGGGCCTCCGGTCGAAGCTGCGAGTCCTGACGCATTTGGATGTCCTGCTGCATGTGGGCATCTTGCCTGTGCTGCACATCGCGCCACTGGGCCTCCTCGCGCTGCTGCCTCTCCTGTCTTTGAGCTTCCTGCCTTTGGGCTTTGGCTTCATCGCTCTGAAGACTCAGGAGAGTGTCAGATGTGGGAGTGAGGGAGTTTGTTGAAGGTTCATTTGGGTTTCGGGGGCAATGCACTCCTCCCCATGGTGGCAACAGCCCCGCAGCAGCTAGGTTAGGGCTTACAACAACTTCTGCCCCTCTGGCCGCTTCATTCAGAGCACGCTTTAAACTCAGCACCTCTGCCTCAAATACACCCAGTTTCTCCCTCAGGATCGACACCTGTCACAGAAAAAAAAGATATAAGCAAGCATATTATAGAAAAACTCAAGCAAATCCAGATGTATCAGTTTAAAATTCAATGTCCTCTGATAGCGAATGACATTTGACAAGCATGCAGGCATGTTTCTGAAAGTGATGTTGCTCATAAGCTCATTTGGCATAAAAAAGAAATGTTGCAGCTGTTATATATCATTCTTCCCAATCCCCAATTTGCCCTGGACTACTAGCCAAGTTTTTGAAATCTCTCCAAAGGATTTTATGGATTAAATGGTCAGTAATCTAGATTTAGTGGTAAACATCTCAATCCTGCAAGCTCTCTTGTTGTAAATCATTTCCTTACTGGTCTAGAGTATAATCACTCCATTGCACATTTTGCAGACCAAAGGCAGCTGACCAATTCTTTTTTTTCTCTGCAACCTTTTCATCATAGCCTGATAATTCTGCAAACTTCAGTTCCTGCAGTGTGAGGTTATTTTCATGCATTGTATGAGGGGTATGACCACTGCTTTTGAAATGACTGAAAGACTGACAATAAAAGACTTGTAATTGTTTGCATTTTTTTCGTTTTGTTGCTATTTTTCCACTCTAAATCTCGAGTCGATTGTGCTTTAACTCACCTCGGACAGAGTCCTCCTCAGCTCTACCTCACACTTCTCCAGTTCCACGCTCTTGGAGCTGTAGGAATCCTTCAGGCCCAGCATGACTTCCTCCCGCTCCCTCAGCTGGGCGTTGAGCTCCTTCAGCTGGCCTCGGAGGGCCACCATCTCTCCAGCTCGCTGGGTCACTTCAGCCTGGCTCTCCCTCAGCTGCTGCTTCAGCAGGGAGATCTCACCTGCTTTCTGACACACCTACCGCACAAAGAATGTGTGAGTGGTACATTTAGCATTAAATACACTCCAACTCAGTAGATACAGGTGGGTTGCAAAGAAACAGAGAGACTGTGGCATTTTCCTCTGGAATAAGTTAGAATAGATGTTCCATGTAATTGTACAGCTAGAATAACACAGATACCATTTATATTGCCACTGAGATTATTCATAATTTAGACTGAAAACTCTGCAATTATTTGAATTGCAGAGTGAGATAAGTAAAATATAAATATGTAAGAAAAAAAAAGTTTTGTAATGCACAAAAGATTTCCATGTGATGATGGTCAGATGCGTGTTTAGGAAGGTGATGGCTTTGGGAAAGAAACTTTCATGATGTGGCGTTTTAGTTTTCTTGTGTTTTTCTCTTCTCGTTTTGTGATGTGTTTCGCTGCTGTGGTATCAGGGGGTTTGTTTTGTTCACCTTCTGGGTTTTCCTGGATTAGTATTTATTTTTCTTTTGTGACTCTTATTAAAACTCAGTTTATAGCTTTGTCTTTGTTTTTGCCTTAACTGCTTTTTTGTGTGTTAACTGGTTTGCTTTGCTACATGTCTTATTTCAAAAATGTTTTTCATTGTATGTTGGGTTCCCTGCTTTTGTAATGCTGTAAGTTAAAGAAAAAGAAACGTTTTCCCCTGCAGTCTTCTGCATTCTGGTCCATATCCTGGCAATCCTGACACTCTCCACAAAGGTCTGATTGCAAGGAACTCACTCAAAGAAAAGTCTGTATTCTTCCATACCCTCTGGGTATTCTTGAATGTTTAGTTTGGACCATTACTTTGTAAAATTAGCCCATATTTAAGACTGAGATCGGGCTCTTTGACACTGGGGAGTTATTTCCAAAATGTCTTTGTTTCATTGTTTTTTACACATATTTAACAGAGAAAACACACTCGATGTCCTCCGTGTTTAGCAGTGAGAACGGTGACAGTCTGGACATTTTTGGTTCCTTCTATTTTTCTGACCTTAACATTAGTAGCTTTGGTCACACAGTGTTTGGTGAAGGATTTCTAAGGCAAAAATTGATATCTTATGAATTTGAATTGAAATGAACTGAGGCATAATATCTTGTCTTCTGTCTGTATTGTCCATGTTGAGTGTGGTTTAAAATCGATTATAAAGTTTGAACATACAATAATATGATACAATTCTGACAAACAGATTACAATAGTCTGTTTTAACTATCCAAACTATTTATTTTTTCATTACTACTTCAAAATGATTTCTCTTGAGTCTTTCAGAATATCATCTCCAAAACAAGTTCAGCTCATCTCTCAGCCTCTTTATTTTATTCTTAAATCCCTGACGAACAAGCTTTTTACTCCTGTGCTGAAATCTCACCTGTTCAATCTACTTGAAGTGGGGCTGATGCCATTTTACTAAACTATGGAAGTGCACAAACTCACGGTCATAACTCACCTCCCACTTGGTCTCCTCCAGACGAGGCAGGATGTCAGCCTGCTCCTTCCTGTAATCCAGACACTTTCTCTCCAACTCCTCCCTCTGCGCCAGCAGAGCTGCCATCTCCTCCTGGAGCCTCCTCTTGTCCTGGGACAGGCGGGTTATCTGGGCCTGCAAGGCTGTTTGGGAGCGCTGAGCCCGCCGAGTAACCTGTAGAAGAACATTCACGTACAGGGTAGGTTTCTATTTCAAACTACTGTATGTGTGGATGTGAAACAGTACAAATACCCTCTGTCACCTCGAAAGTTTTATGTAACAGAATATGATAACAATCACCTGGTCCTCACCAGGTGTTACAATTACAATACAGCTCATGGCGATAATACTGTGTCACTTTTAAGAAAAATGAAGTCAAAATGTGGATCCAGTGTGTTGAAAAACTGAATATACCCTATGACTCTGCTAGCAGAGCAGTAACTTGAAGTAGTATTTTTCCTTACGTTATCAGTCTCACACATCATTGTGAAAGAATGTTGTTTCAGTCCTTTTAGGTCAGTGAATATTTATTTATATAAAGCTCTCTTAAGGTCCTGCGACATCATTTCAGTCAGGTTGAGGTCTTGACTTTGACCAACCCATTGTAACATGTTCATTCTTTTGGCTTTTAGCCGTTCTGTGGTGGTCTTGGGTCTTTTGACTGAAGATAAGCATGAACCTGCGTTATAATGCTTGACAGTTGGAACAAGGCTTTTTTTTTTTTTTAATGTTATGGTATACTGTGTTCAGTTTGTGGCCAAACATCTCCACTTTTGTCCTAATTGTCCAACGAACATTGTTCCAGAAATATTTTGGTCTGTTCAATTTCAACTTTGCAAACTGAAGCCATGCCGCTGGGTTCTTTTTACAGGGAGCCTTCGGCAGCCTTTCCATATTTTTTTTCTAATTGCACTGTTGTGAACGTTAACTTTTAACAAGCTAACTGTGGCCTTTGACCCTGAGCTGTAGGGTAGCACTTGAATTTGTTGTTATTTTTCTCAGTACAGCATGATCTCATATTGGGGTGAACTTACTGGGACTTCTGTTCTTTGGAAGAATTGCAGCCGTTTTAAATATTTTATATCTGTCATTGTAGAAAGATGTTTTATGACACATTTTTATTTGAAAACCCGTAACAATATATTTTTGTTTCACTTTGATGTTCCTAATTAATCCTTCTAATTTGTACCTTATATTATATGTTCTTTGCCATATGTCTTTATGAGCTGAGTATAATTATTGTTTAGTGTAAGGTAGACTGTAAATTGTGGATAGTCATTGCACATATGCAATAAGACTTTTCTTTTAGGGTGTTATAGACCTTAAAGTTGGGTGTGTAATTAAGGAAGCTACTGGAGCTGGGATTGATGTGAGTTTTTGACCATGTTGTAAGCAAACAAATTATCAACATATCAGACATCACATGAGTATTGGACTGGTCTTTGATCCTAGATGGGTTTGTGGATAATATGTTTGCACTGGAACTTATTTTGGAAGATGTTTAAATAAATGTTGTAGAACCCAAAGCATGAGTATTGTGTAATCCATTAAGGTTTTATTAAACATAAGGAAACACATAGAACATGAGTCGGAACAAGATAATATACATAACTAAGCGACTAAAATCATACAAAGGTAAGTGGCCGCTACACACTTTAGCATACTTTTAATTTTTAAGAATGTAATCTTTTATGAGTAGATCCCAGAAGCAGTCAACCATTTAATCTCTTTAAAAAATCTGGATTTGGCATTTAAATTGATTAATATGCCAGTCAGAGGTTATCCCTTCGGTATAAACTACTTTCCATTAGATATATTTTTTAGATGTTTTAGCTTTTTTTTTTTCAATTTCACACAGGTTGTATATAGTAAAGACGTTAGCAAAGGACAACAAAGTGCATCATCTTTCTATTTTGTTCTGTAAAAGTATATATTAAAGTCACCTGCTGCAGGCGAGAAGCGTAGTTCTGTCTCAGCTCGTCCATCTGTCGCTCCCAAACGCGCTGCTTCTCCTCAAACACCTGGATGATTGCTGCCTCACTTTGGTCTAAGTTTCTGCGCATATGCTGCACCTGGTCGAAAGAGAAGAAGAGAAATCAGCAGCCACTAAGACAGTTAAATCAGGAGGAATACAAACTCAATAAAAATGTGGAAATGAAACAAAAAATATCCAAGTGACCTTGCCAGCTCTCTTCTCTTTTAGACTGAGTACCAACAAAACACCTGCCAAATTAGCATTTGTGAGCAGCCTCTGACCTCTTGCTCCTTCTCCCACAGGCGGTCCTCGAGGTCCTGGATGATGTCGTCGGAGGAGGGGGAGGGCCGCAGAGGTGCTGGAGCATCACTCAGGTGGCTCAGCCTCTGATAAGATGAGGAGCTCTTCCCTGAGGACGACCGGCCGCTGTCTGAGGCGCTGAGTCCGTTCTGCAGAGGAGAACCCCATTATGATTAGATGGTGATGATTATGAAACATCAAGCCTGATAACAGCTGGCAGAGGTGTCAAAAGTATTCACATTCATTACTCAGGTAGAAGTATAGATACTAGAGTTTAAAAATACTCCTGTAGAAGTTGAAGTATCAACTCAAGTTTTTTACTCAAGTAAAAGTATAAAAGTCCTGGTTTCAAAACTACTTAAAGTATAAAAGTAAAAGTAATGTAAGGGGGGAAAAGCCATTAAGGACAAAAGCCATTGAAAATGAATGCATCTTAGTATAATGCAAATATATTAAAGAACCATATATGTGTACTATTGAGCATTAACATGTGTTTCAGAGAGCAGAAGATATGATGACTAGTTGCCTATAAGTATTGTAATGGTGCAAAAAGTCAAACTTCAGAGGCATGTTATCATTTATCCTAACCTTTATTGGAATGTACATCCAAGTTTAGTTGCAGGAATCTGAGGGAACGGATGTAAGAACAAAACTGGACAAGAACATCTGAAACAACCACAACCAAATTCACTCTATCCGGATGGAGCAATTTAACTGGATAGTTTTTATTTAAAGGGCGAAATGAAATAGAGTAACGAGGCTGTTTTTAAAATGTAAGGAGTAAAAAGTACAGATAATTGCGTGAAAATGTAAGGAGTAAAAGTAAAAAGTCGTCTGAAAAATAATGACTCCAGTGAAGTATAGATAACCAAAATTTCTACTTAAATAAGGTAACAAAGTATTTGTACTTTGTTACTTGACACCTCTGACAGCTGGGTGCATTAGACGCCAGGCTAAGGGAGAAACAATGGCTCTCCTACCTGGTACCCGGGCTTGTCCATCTTCTCCAGGGCTGCAGCGGCCCCGACCATGCCCAGTCTGTTGATGTGGCTCGTGGAAGCACTGAGTGGCCCCAGCACTGCAGGGGGGCCACAACCAGACCCAGAGCCTGTGTAGGTAGGCAGGCTGGTTAGGGAGTTTCTCCCTGAATCTGACATCCCTCCCTGAACCACTTCATTACCGTTTCCCCCTCCCTCACTCCTGCTGAGCCTAACTGGGCTGTCCTGGTCCAGGAGCAGGGCCTCTGGTACTTCCCCCGTCTCTCCTCCTCCTCCTCCATCTCTGCCTCTCCTGCCTAATCTGCTGTCAGCGTACCCTTCACCCCTAGCGTCAGTCTTTCCCTCACTCCCAGCCCCTCCCACCTGGCCCACCAGGTTCTGCATGGAGTGGAAGCTCTTGGGAACCACCGGCTTGAAAGCGGAGGGACGAACGAGGCCAGAGTTGCTCTGCATTGCCTGTAAAACAAAAGGATGAAGGAAAGAGAGACAGTAAAAGGTGAATAAGAGATACATTAGCGTACACTACAGGCCAATGATTCTCAACTGGCACGTCTCATGGGACCCATGAGAGGATTGTGGACTCGTTTTCAGTGGGTTGTGAGTTTTTGCCTCAGGCAAAGGTAAAGCTACACACTTTTAAGTCTTTTTAGAACTACGTCTCAGTTGTTGCACTTTTTTATTTCATGTTTTGGCATGAAAGCACTTTTAATTCTGCACAATCTGAGGTTTAAACTGTGCCATATTTGATTTAAATACATTTGAGATCCTGAAAACTTTCCTCGCTTTGGGTAGAGGTTTATCATTGAGGAGTGATGGTGTGTCCCGAAGCCAGACCAGTCGAGAACCACTGCTATAAGGGGTGTTCATTGACAAACTTCAGCATTTTGGTGCATTCCTGAATATTCTTAACATGTATTATGATATATCTGTCAATACTGCAGATTATGCAGATTGGATTTCTTAAGGATCTAATTCTTATAGTCAGCATGTGCCAAGTGTATACAAGTGTCAAAGGAAATGTTTTTGGTCGGTGCTGCTATTTATGGTTTATTACGAGATGATGAATGTCGGAAGTCACTCAAGTTTACAGTTCTTACTGGAGTGGAATGAAAAAAAAGCAAAAAAAAAATGAATTGCTCCTTTCAGCTTCTTCAAACTGCAAAAAGCCAAATAAAGTCTGTTTGAATCTTTTTTGTAATAAAATTATTTGGAATTTATTTAACTGTTTTTTTTATACTTTGCCTTTTGCTATTTTGGTCTCCACGAGAATAGCAGGACAAATACAAAAGAGTAAAATATATATAAAGGCCTATACAGTATGTCATGTCATTCTTTTTCCATGGAAGGTCATGGACGATTACATTTGTCACAAAAGTATGTGAAGCTTTTTTTTGTGACCCATCGCGCGTCAGCATCTGCTACTAAGATTAATCCATTTATCTGGACAGAACAAATGCAACTGTTGGATCTCAGTGAGTTTTCTTGTATGAACACTTACACTGGATTAACCTAAGAAAACTGAATTGGCGAAAAAATTACTTCTATTCTAAGGAGTTTTGTCCTTCTGAATCATTTAAGACATAACATTTTTGCCCAGATTTTGCTGTTATGATGAAGGATGAAAACAATAATGGTTACTTGTCCAAGTTAGCTCAAGTGTAATAAATTAGGCCCCGACCATAATTCTACCGCTATGTTTGAAACTGCTCTTATGCTACTGTGAATGCTGTGTTTTCCTTTAGCCTAACATGACAGTTTTCAATTAAACCTGAAAGAGACACTTTGGTTTCATCTTGTCTGCAAATCAATATACAAAGCTCTTTTATCTTGACGTTTTCAGCACTAACAAACTGTGGATGGGAAACTGTGGCTTTTTCCCTTGTAGCACTGCCATAGACACTGTTTTTTTTTTTTTAATCCTTTTGGGTCATGAATTTCAGTTTTCACTAATGTGACAAAAATGCAACCATGGGTTCACTTACTTTTGCATGGGTCATTTCACTCATTTCATTCAACTCTCAGCTGAACTACATACATTATGAATGTCAACATAATATAAACACTTCATAATGGTAATCGTCCTTGGTGATCTTTGCTTGGGGGCAACTGTCTCAAATGTTGAAATACCTGCTCCAGTTTTCCTGATACGGGCATGATCTTGGGTGGGTTGTGGTTCGGGGGGTTATGGCTGCCCGGATTGTTCTCGCTGCTGTTTCTGGCGGTGGCCATCTCTCTGCCGTGGTGGTGGTTCATGCCGATGCTGTTCTTCTCGCTTGCCCCTCGACCTACAAGGTTTCCACAAACGTCTAAACCTGCCGCCTGCATCTCCCTGTCTCTCTCTCGCTCCATCCTCTCATTCTCCAGCCTCTCCCTCTCACGCTCCCGCTCTCTCTCCCTCTCTCGTTCCCGCTCTCTTTCTATCTTCTCCCTCTCTATTCTCTCTCTTTCTCTCTCCCTGGCCCTCTCCCTCTCCCGCTCCCTCTCCCGCTCCAGCCTCTCCCTCTCCACTCGTTCCCTCTCCCTCTCCCGGTTCCTCTCTCTCTCGCGCTCCCTCTCTAACCTTTCCCGGTCCCAGTCTCGGTCCCGGTCCCGGTCTCTCCCCCTCTCACGTTGCCTTTCCCACTCCCTCCTGCCAGCCATGTTGCCACAATCCAACTGGTTGTTGTTGGAGGGCGCGGTCATGGTACACTCGGTGTGGGTGGAGGAGGCCGTCTCCGTGGGCCGGTCTGTCCCGGTGCAGGTCCCAGTCCCGATACTAACACTCCCTCGCTCATCGCTAGACGCCGTCCCATCTGATATAGTCGCCGGAGGGCGTGGCAGGCGCTCTGCGCTGCAGCTGCGGTCGGCAGGGCAACGGCGAGAGAGAGGAGGAGCTCGGGGCAGGGTGGTCCTCGTGCCCACGGACTTCATGGCAAACTCCTGCTCTCCTGCCACCCCACTGCCAACACTGCCCATAGTGGAGGTCAAAGGTCAGGGATTAGAGGTTAGGAGTCAGGATTTGGGAGGGTCACAGATACATTTGGCAGTAGTGTGGGTCATCACAACCTAATGCAGGTAGTGGGGGCACACACACTAGAGGAACACAGAAAAACGAAAGCCGTTATACAAGATTGTAATTGCATAATGACTAGTTATACAATAAACAGATGCAGAACAGACTTCAGCCCACATGCAGGAGCAGTGTGGTCCTCGTACCGTGGTAAAACTGAAAAGGTCAGAAAGATAAGTCTGGACATCCAACAGTAGCGCATGTGGATAAATACCGTGTGAAAATACAACTTGCTCTTCAGTTTAATGCCAAAATCTTTCCTTTTTTTGGAATAGCCTTATCATATATGGACTTTAAAGGTAAAAGTTTCCAACTAACTTCTGAATATTGAATTGTGTCATGTAAAAGTGTCTCGTATAAAACGATGCAAAAACAGATAACATTCTGCAACAATAGGCATCATTGAGCTAGAAAATTACGACCTGATGTTTTTAAAATAATTTGTGTGTGTATGTGTGTGAAATATCATTTATAACAACAACCTCTGCAATAAATGTTACATTTCCTGAAGCTTGTAAAGATCATTTTTATCCATGGCACATTAAATAGAAATCGAGTGTTTTTGTAAAATCGGTTCTACTTCCTCATATAATAGAGTTTCAGAATAATATCTTTAAAATAAGTTAACCATTTCAAATCCTGTGTGTATTTTTGAAATGTGTGCATAGCCTATAGGTGATGTCTTCCCAAAAGCCATATAATTGTGGTCAAACGGAAATAAACCTTAAATAACATAAATCCAATGATTTACTGGGATTTGGGTTTAAGGATGATGCTGTGGGACGATACAGCAAACACAAACCACTGATATACGTCTTATGAGAGACCAGTTTTAAGCTGGACTGGACCAAAGTTATTTTTTTTAAGAGACTCATTTTTGAACGAAACTCTTTATGACCCGAACAGAACTGAAGGATTTACGTTTATGCAGTAGTCAGGAGTGGTGTATATGAATTTAAAAGCCATACAATCCAGCTCTAAACACGCCACAAACTAAAAATAAAATCTCTGTAACTCAGTCTAAGTAGTAAAATTCAACAAACTATGCAGTTGCAAATCTATCTAAATTTAAATTAAAATGAGGTGAAATTGTTTCAACCTCACATCATTTCACGGTGCTGTTGAAATGTATTGTCATACTCCAGTCTGGATCATCAACTGGGTAAAAAAAGCTGTATACGCAGCTGTTGATTGGATTATTTGAAAATTAGCTCGGTAATTTTCTATAAAAAAACCTATAAAAACAAAAAAGTTAGCGTTTCTCACATTTTATCTGTTTAAAAGTTGTAGTCTCACAGATAATATCTAAACCCTTGCAATACTGTTAATATGGAGCATATTCACACGTTTGTTTTTAACACAATATTTAGACTCACTTAAGACTTTCCCTTTAGGGATTAATAAAGTATTTTGAATTGAATTGAATTGAATTCCATTTATATTTTTGTTGAGTGTGCAAGGATCAACTATCTTTCAGGTTCCCTCTGCATGTTTTTCTGATTCTTGTTTTGCAGCTGTTTCTGCTTTTTCACATATCGTAGTGAACAAAACGCCAGAAACACTTCTCACGGTAAACTAAATCAATCCAGCAGCAGCTCTACAGCTGCAAAAGCAAACACATATTTGAAACCTGTCTTGAAACTTGTTTTAATCCATGATGACCTGACACGGCACATGAGTGCTTTTACCTATCAAATCTGGAGTGCTGCACACTTTGCAGCAATGTTTTCAAGACACACTATTATAATATTGATAAATGTGTGGAGAAGTCAGTTAGCCTTTCACATGTTTTTGTGTTTCACATTTTTACTTTCTTCAGAGTGGGAGAAAAAAAAACTTTTTGGTAGAGAGCTTTAAGCCTTTTCTCATGTTTAAGATTTCACACTGCATTACACTGAGAAATGTTAAGATAAGCGACCCACTGAAAGGTGTTTCTGAGTGTTAGGAGCACCTCTAAATTCACACGTTGGCGGTATACAAGGTTTTAGGATGTAGACTATATTGCATCTCCATCTGAGTCCATCTTGGGACAATTTTTTGTTTGTCATCAGCAGCTCCTGCATTTGTGAACAAATAGACGTTCAGGGCCTCCTTTCTGGTAACAGCAAAAATACTATTAAGATCCCTATAAAGTAGGCCTACAACCTCCACGAAGAAAAAGGTTTATTGCCTGTATTTTGCCTTCATTTCAGCTTGTTGTGCATAAATATACATGTGTGGACAAGATGATCATGATGTTTATATATTTATGAGTGTAATCAGGAGCCATCTGATACACCAAGTGGCAAAGCATTTAAGTGCATTCACAATTTAGGCACCACTTCCGAAATCCTAATGTTCCATGGACAGACATGCAGTTATGTCAGTGCACCTCCCCTTCGCAGCCCATTTACGAGAGGTTTACTTCCACTCGGGTGAATAGTAGTAGTAGTAAAATACAGTGGGTATGTATGAGCTGCTCTCCTCCATCCCCTCCCCTCACGACTCCTCCGCTCTCCCTTTTCTCTGCATCCCTGCGCGGCAAGGGCGGCTTTAGCAGCATCCGCATCAAACCCTCCATCCACTGCGCTCCCAAACAAATACTCGTTAGGCCTGCGACAAAAAACAGATATCGCACTACCCTCGCCGAATTAAAAATTAATCATCATCACCATCATCATCCTCATCATCATCATAATCTAGATCCAAACGCAGAGCGTCATTGACATTGACGACGTATCATGCAGCAGCTTTGATTTACCGATGGTAGTATCCTGGCGCTCCATCATCAAAGGCTACTCACTATTTTGCATCTTGGCGGTCTGTAAGATGGCAGCCCCCTGTTAACAGTTTTTTTTTCGGTCCTGCTCGGCCCGGGGCTTTGAATTGTTCTGCTTCCGTGGCCCGTTTTCTATGAGGGATGCTGTCTTCGATGCTGTCAGCAGCGTCGGATGCTGATGATGGAGTCGGTCGGTTGATACGCGCATCAGCTGAGAGACACACACCCACCTCTGGCCCCGCCCCCTGCAGGAAGGACACGCCCCCTCCTGGCGTCCGTCCAGAGCTCTGCTCAAACAACAGTCATGTACTACAGTCTTTTTATTCTGTTTGCAGATGACGCCAACATTTTTTTTTATCTGGTAACAATCAGTACTGGAGTTGAGGGGGGATGAGGGGGGATGGCATCCCCCCTGAAATAAAAATGGTCAAAATCATCCCCCCTATAAAACTGCCATCCTCCCTTTCCATCCCTTATGTCATTTCATCAATGAATGTGGTTTTACTGCTATTTCAACATTTAGAGTCATCACCAGAAAAATAACACCAGAAAAATAACAATTTGACAATTTTCACCTGTTTCAAGTACATTTTTACTTGAAATAAGTAGGAAAATCTGCCAGTGCGACAAGATTTATCTTCTTACAAGCAAAAAATCTTGTTCCACTGGCAGATTTTTCTACTTATTTTAAGTGAAAATCTACTTGAAACAGGTGAAAATTGTTGTTTTTTCCAGTGATGAGTCTTGTTTTAAGTGTAATGAGATTTTTTTACTAAAATGAGACATTTTAACTAGAAATAAGACAAATATTCTTGTTAAGATTTTGAATTTTTGCAGTGATCCATTTTACTTATCCTGTGAAGGACAGAGTCATATTGATAAGTTCAGAAAACTGTTTTTTATTGTTGTGTTTTGATGTAGATGTAAGCCCAGTGGATATTTAAAGCTTACAGAAGGCTGCATTTAACTGCTGCTATGTCATTCCTGCAGTATTTCTGCAGGTGTTTTGGTCAGTGCTATTATTTGTAATATATTATATTATTTGTAATCAGCACAAATTATCTGTCCCCATATGATAAAATCCACCAATGAACATGGAATTGATCAAGGTTGACACCTGGTTCAAGGCCAACAAATTATCACTTAATATAAACAAAAGTTCATACATGTTATTTTCCCCTATAGAAACCAACAAGCTACTAACGCCCTTCTAAATGTTCATATTTCCAATAACATTTTGAAAATAGTTACGGTAATTAAATTTTTAGGTGTTATGATTGATTAAATTCTCACTTGGAAAAATCCTATTGCACTCATCTCGAACAAGATTGCAAAGAATATTGGAGTAATCAGACGTATACGGCATCTATTACCAAGAGAAATCTGTATTAATTTATATTATACTATGATTTATCCTTATATTTCATACTGCAATGTCATTAGAGCAAGTACCTTCATGAGCAACCTCAACTGTATCTTTATCCTGCAAAAACATTTTATCAAAATGATTACATTTTCAATAGACTTACTAGATCCACCCCATTGTTCCAATCCCTAAGTATTTTCCCTATTTTTGCTGTAAATGTTTTTCAGATTTGTCTTTTTGTCTATCAATCCATTCACAAGCTACTTCCAACCTGTTTTCATTCTTTATTTCAATTCAATTCTTAAATTAATCACTTCAATACTAGGTCTGACAATCTCCATCCCACCCTTTTCAGGTCTACTTTTTCCCAATTTTCAATTAGATTCAGAGGTTCCTCTTTATTGGAACACCTTAACACACCATATTAGAGAATTCTTAAGTACAAATTATTTCAAAAAACAAATCACAACATTTTTGCTAGCCCAATTTAGCAAAGCTTAACCATTAATTTCCAGTACTTCTCTGCACTCCCTCATTAGATTCCTGTTTTTGTTTTCTAGTAATTTAGCTTATTTTCTTTAGTTGTCCTATGTTTTACATATTTCTGTAGATATTGTTTGTTTCATTACAGGAGGACCACTCGACAAGCCCTTATGGGTTTTTTTGGTTCCTCCCGCACATTTTCTGTTATATTGTATTTCCTTTTTTATTTCCTTTTTTTTTCTCTACATACTGTTCGTCTGTACTTTTAAAACGGTTGTATATTTTTATGTGCAAATAAACTAAACTAAACTAAACAGTCACCTGGGTGGATGGACGTGAGGGGAAATGAGACAGGTCAGTGTCTCACTCACTTGCTTTTAATAGGGTTGCAAACACACACAGAACAAAACATAGCTTAAATAAACATAAATAATTGAGTTTTATTACTCCTGACCCTGTTTGAGGCAGCTTTATCATCTTTTTGTTTTCATATAAGTAAAAGGAAAACAGTTACAGTTAGGTCAAGGAGTAATAATTATTTTGTATATTTATTTATTCATTTATTCAAATTTGCCTTTAAATGTCATAAAACAATAAAAATGCAATGAATGTATAGATATTCCGCTATTATTAAAGATCTCTAAAAAAAAGGCATTTATCATTTAGGAATTAGTCCTTTTATGGAAAGTATGTCAATTTTCCATTTAATTTCAAGGTATTTGAGCAGTTTACTGAAAAGATGTTCATTGGCCAGATATGTTTATTCTATTTAAGACAAAGGACGCAGAAAAAAATTTTGAGGTTTGTATTAGGAATTTGCAGCTGAGTTTAACAACATCAAAAATCATGGAAGATCATAAGAGACCGCTAAAGTGGATGTTTGCAGAAATCAAGAACTCTGGAGAAGGTAGGTGTATCATTATCAAAATGTGCAATAAAGAGACGCCCACATGAATGTAAAGACAGAGGTTTTTTAAACAAGGTGTGACCCCCCCTCCTCCCTCTTATGTGCCAGGTGGGCTCAAGGTTTTTTCCATCCTAAAGGTGAGTTTTTCCTACTCTTCAATTGCCAAGGCAGTCACCTGACGACTCACGTCCACCCAACAGAGCAGGATTTTCAGTTACTGAAGCCGAAACTGAAGATAAAAGGGCCCACAAACCAGCAGAAACTGAGGGTGGCTGCAGGATTGTGTGATGTTCATGGGC
Organism: Cololabis saira; assembly: GCF_033807715.1. NCBI lineage: Eukaryota > Metazoa > Chordata > Actinopteri > Beloniformes > Belonidae > Cololabis > Cololabis saira. The sequence continues at coordinate 35,805,993 of NC_084595.1, forward strand.
TCCAGACAACAGCCAGTCATTTGAGGAAAATAATCTTTGTCCAAATACCCATTTTACACACATTTTTTACTCACCCCACCTTTTGTTTTTGTGAAGGATGAAAGAATAACCAATATTAAACGCAAAACAGTTGGAAAGATTCAAGATTAATATAGGGAACTCATGGCTTCAAAATCCAGCTGTCATGATAGCTTTGTTGGCTTGTGTCAAGAGTCACAGCTGCAATATAAACGAGTAAAATCCATAATATAGTGTATGTGGATGTTATCATCCAGTGTTCTGATCCAACAAGTGACTATCAGCTGATTTTTAGCCAACAACATTTTTTCTAACCACTCTAACTGTTGTTATATGACTTAACTGAAGACATTTTTAGCGCTGTACCATAATGTGCTTTGATGCGATGGCACCAGCACAACTTTCTGTACATTCAATTTGGGCTTCTGTACCATCAAGGTTGAAAATCTGTAATGATGTCATCAGCACATCCTCTGTTAAGATTTTCTTGATGTCCATGAGGTGGCAGTGCTGTCCACCGTATTTGTTGGCTTGTGTCAAGAGTCACAGCTGCAATACTGATGCAAGCCTGCTGAAAAAAGGCTGTGGCTTCATCAGTCATGTTTTCAGGGATGCTCTGCTTTTGGCCACCAAAGGGAGCTATTGTTTCTTTTGCTATGTTGAACTCCAACTCACTCTGTATACCTCTGTATTTACTTATTGAAAGCAGGGTGCAGAATCTCAGCTGAGAATTGGAAAAATGATCGATTTAGTGTCTTTAGTGTGCGACTCTCCTTTTCCTTTTTTGTTCTTTTGAATACATTTTTTTAGTGGTGCAGAGGCAGGATAGTGTTGTTGAAGAAGTAGACTATATTAAATATATAACACTTACAAATATGATGCCTCAGACACCTCTATTTTCTCCTTATAGGTTTGCGTAAGGTTGGTCAAATCACTATGACGTTTTTAAACACAGCCAACTATTCGAATACCACGCTTTTTTTCAATTACTTGTTTTTTAAGTTCCTATATTCCAATATCACACATTCCTCAAATACATTTTTAACAAGATTCCTCCTCTGACAACACAGTCATTTGCTTTTGTCAAATAAATAAACAAACAGTATAATGTGTCATGTATTGTTCATCTAAGCATTTGGCTAGCATTAAGACCTGGTAGGGAACAGATGATTTATAATCAAAACTTACCTTTGAAAGTGCAACGATTTTCTTTTTTACACAACTGTAAATCTGTGAAAAATCCTGGGACCTGCACTTTGATTGGAAACTTGTTTAATTCTTGTATTGTGGATTTCCACAAGCTTTGTGTTTCATCTAACACCCTTTAAAGTTTGCGTAAATTATTCAGTCCTTTACTGACTGGAATCTGGTGCTATCTTTTGGTACTTTTTACTTTTTACGTTCATTGCTGTTGTTGAGAATGTTTTTTGTGTTCACATTGACAACATAATCTGGACTTGATCTTACTGTTCCCACTGTTCTCAAGACTTTTAAGTTGCAGGGCCTGACCTTTCTGCGCACATTGATGTTGTTTTCCTCAAAGTGCATTCGTGACATTATAGCTGCACTGTTACGTCTTAACTCAGGTTACAATTGGACAGAGGGAGCATGTTGGAGAAAGCACCAGAACTGAGTAGAGGCAGTGAGAAAGAGCTGCTCTGTTTCTGCTGAACCTCTTGCAGCTGTCCAACGTCACTGTCAACACCTGATGGACAGGCCCAACTGAAGGACAAAAATATCCCTCAGGGAGAGGGCATCTACCACTTCATGAAGGTGGGGGGGGGTTTCTGTCAGCTAAGGGGACAAAAATCCCAAAATGTAAACACATACTGAAGAAAATGAATGTTTCTGATGGAATGGGAACATGTGTCAGTGGTGATTTTTCCTCATAGCGTTTCTTGACAAGTCTGTCCACTGAAGACATTTGATTTCCCAGGGGATTTACTAACCCATTCTCTGGATCCGATGGTACAGTTCAAGAGGTGTATGGCTATTTTAGTAGCTTGAATGAGGAATGTGCAGTTGGCAGTGAAGAGCACAGATAGACCACATTGGTTGGGTGATCCTTCTCTTCCCTGTGTCATTCATCTCAAAACTCTACTAAGCTGAACAACACTCAAACAAAGTCCCAGGAAATAGTGCACCTACAATGGAAAGTGTGGCGGTATTTGACTCACCTGGAAAAGGGAGGGGTTTGAAGGCTACCAAGGAGTTTTGGGCTGGAGATGTCATTTTTTCTGAACCCAGCGTGGCAGCTGTTGTATTTGACAGGTATGGTGTGGATGCAAGTTGTGGGTGATGGGTCTATTATAGATCGTTGTTCCCATGATTACCGGTTTGGTTTTGTTCCATGGTGAAAGATTGATAGTATAGTATTCTTCCAAATGCTATTCAATCATATAATTTGACCTGAGTAGGAAAACAAAACAAAGCAAACTTCAAAGTTTTTTAAACTGAAAAACTGGAGAAGAACTTTTAAAGTGGTAGAAATATACGCAAAATAAGAAAATGATCTCATCATTTGGTCTTGACCTCCATTAATGTCAAGCCGACAGGCTTGAAAGCTGTCACTCAAGTTTTGTTTGTATATTTTTAATCATTTATTGACCATTTCATCTGTTTTTTTTTTTCCCTCTGCAGTGTCGCAGAACGTATTTGCCACAGCTGCTTTCGTAGACAAGACAAGCTCCAGAGGTGCGGCCAGTGCAAATTTGCTCACTACTGTGACCGAACTTGCCAGCGCGCCGGCTGGGCCGAACACAAGCAAGAATGCGGTGCCATCAAAGCTTATGGAAAAACACCAAATGAGAACATCCGGTTGGTAGAAAACAAAGGAAATATGATGTTATCCATCCATGTGTCCATTATGTACAGCTGCTTCTTCATATTCAGGGGTCATCCTTCTAAATCACCAGATATGAGCTTTGTTTATTGCAGTTTTGTTGGTGATTTCAACATTATAGTAATTAAAAAAGTAAACTTTCTATGTGAATTGTCTTTTCATTGCTTTATATCAGATTACTGTGTTATTACTTGTACACTCATGTTGCAGAGCAGATCTCGTTAGTGCTCCTCAAATGTGCAGAGAATGTGTATCTGATTTCACTATGAACTTACTCGTCCTCCTCATTGTCGCTTTGTGCGGTCAGACTGGTGGCACATATCATGTGGCGCCTTGACAAAGAAGGGAGCGTGTTCTCTGACATGCAGCTGACCACTTTGGACGAGCTGGAAGACCACTTAGATGACATGCAAGAGGACGATCTGAAGGAGTTGAAAGTGGACATCCACAACTTCCTGGACTACTGGCCCCGGACCAGCAAGCAGCACACAATTGACACCATCTCGCACATATTTGGAGTGGTAGGTCCTGATATGTAAATCAGCTTTGTGATATCTCTTTGCTGTGGGAATACTGTTTGTGTAAATCTTGAAGTTGTTTAAAAAAAGAAGTTGCTTTCTTTGCGTGGTCCAAAAAACAAAATAAGTACCATAGTAGCTAGAGATCAAAAAGTCTTGATTTCAGTCATCTTTGTCCACTTGATTTGACACCTAATACTTGAGTTTCAGGTTTAAATATTCACTAGTTTACTTGTAACAGTTAATTAGGTCCCAGTGCAGTTTGGTAATGAGGAAAGTAATGTGTGAGCTGATAAGGGTGTTTCAGACCTAGCTTTGATCCACCAGCTATTTTATTTGGCTGAAAAACAAGCAGCATTTATGGCTCTGGTGAGTCAATCTGTTGCTTTCAGTTCCTTAATCATGTTCCAAAGACAAACAATGTCCTCCACCACTTCTTTATCAAAGCTTTGACCCTCATAAATACTGCACGCTGTTAAGAGCTACAGTACCCAGTAGGGGGAAAAGAAAAAAAATAAATCTTTTGGTGTCGAAGGAATGCATTTTTCACCAGTCCATGATTTTAATTTAAAAACCTCTCTTTAATTTGGCTCAATCGCATTCTACCCCTTTGCCTACCCCTTTGAGTGCCACTTGAAATAAAGGGGTATTAAAAGCTATGGACATGGATATGTCTTCATTTATACATCACCTTAATCTACTGTGTCACACAGAATCCTTATTCTAACTGAAAATACTTGAGGGCCTTCGACAAACATAGAGAAACATGGGTATAATGTCCATAATTTCCATCTTGTCCATATGTTTTATTTAATTTAAAATGTTGCATGTTGCAACATCTCCCACCTGTATCAGATCAACTGCAATGGCTTCACTGTGAGCGACCAGAGGGGTCTTACGGCGGTAGGAGTCGGCCTCTTTCCAAATCTGTGCCTGGTGAACCACGACTGCTGGCCAAACTGCACAGTGATCCTCAACCACGGCAAGTAAGTGGAACAAGAAAAGAAAAAAATGAAAACACTCCTCCCTAATATGTGTCCCCTCAGTGTTTTGTTTGCATTCAGCTTCAAATGTCTCTAACCTAATGTGAAAATGAAAACTGCTCCGTTTAAGAGTTTATCTGCGTGTTGTCTTTCAGTCAATCGGCTGTGAATACTATGTATCATTCTCAACGGAGGTGCGTTACCTCACCCAGAGTCTTTTTAAATGGTTTTTCATTAGAGCACTGTTGAGACTAGGACGGTAGATGCTTCATCAACATGTCACATGCACATAACCCATCTCCATTCCTTCGTAGAAAATCACAGTTGTCCGTCCTGTAATGTGCACTGTGTGTTTGATGTGACTTGGTTTTGTCATAAAATGTTACAGCTCGTCTTGAATGCGCTAACCTCTTCACTGTAACAAAAGGCTTCCTCTTGTATAATGTTTTCCAACTAATCGTTTTCTCTGTCATAGTTTTATTTGTGATCTGCAGATTTTTTTTCTGTGCTTACTTATCACCTTTGAAACGTTTGTCTTCATTTAGCTCACCTTTAACACCCTATGGCATTATTTCCTCATCGGTACAGTTGTGTCTAAAGTTCATATTGGAAATAATTTAATCCTGATGCTTTCACTGTTGCAAAACCTTCAGGTCTGGTGTGTCCCATGAGGCTGGTGGGGTAAATGCTGCGGCGGGCCCTGACATACATTCAGCTGCCTCTCTAGGGAATCTCTTGTGCTGCAGACGGCTTCCCACTTCACTGTCTTGTACTTGTAGCTTGGGAAAAAAGTAGCTGTTGCTCTGCTCTCTTGGAAAAGAAGAACAGAGCCGCTATGGTGCCAAGATAAATGATGCGAGAGCAGAGCAAACATCAGAGGCAGTGGAGCTGGAGCTTGTCCACAGCATGAAAGACTGAATGAAGGAGCAGGAGAGGAGCTCAGCAACAGCAGCCTGACCCGGCCGCTGATCGGGAAACACCAGACTGAAATGGCTTACCAGCAGTACTCGAGTTGTAAAAGAAAATCAGGGGGGATGGTGGATTTTATCATATGGGGACAGATAATTTGTGCTGATTACAAATAATATAATATATTACAAATAATAGCACTGACCAAAACACCTGCAGAAATACTGCAGGAATGACATAGCAGCAGTTAAATGCAGCCTTCTGTAAGCTTTAAATATCCACTGGGCTTACATCAAATACATCAAAACACAACAATAAAAAACAGTTTCTGAACTTATCAATATGCCTCTGTCCTTCACAGGATAAGTAAAATGGATCACTGCAAAAACTCAAAATTTTAACAAAAATATTTGTCTTTTTTCTAGTTAAAATGTCTTAAAAAAATCTCATCTCTCACAAGACTCATCACTGGAAAAAAACAACAATTTTCACTTGTTTCAAGTAGATTTTCACTTAAAATAAGTAGAAAAATCTGCAGGTGGAACAAGATTTTTTTACTTGTAATGAGAAGATAAATCTTGTCCCACTGGCAGATTTTTCTACTTATTTCAAGTGAAAATTTACTTGAAACAGGTGAAAATGGTCAAATAAGATATTTTTCTGGTGTTATTTTTCTGGTAATGACTCTAAATGTTGAAATAGCAGTAATACCACATTCATTGATGAAATGACATAAGGGATGAAAGGGGGGATGGCAGTTTTACAGGGGGGATGATTTTGACCGTTTTTATTTCAGGGGGGATGCCATCCCCCCTCATCCCCCCTCAACTCCAGTACTGGTTACCAGAGGCTAAATTGCCTCAAGATAAATTTCTTCCCTATGCCACAATTAGGAATGAATTCATTTTCTGTGTAAATTCAATCACAAAGTCAATTTTATGATATAAAGTGTGTCATAGTTTGTGTCATATTAACTAATAACTTTCCATCAATCCATCAACTGGACTGCGTGAACTAAAAGCCACACTCGAGTGAGGTTTCAAAACGTGTGTTTCCACCTTTCGGCGTGCATTGAGCTGTGTTTCTGCTCCTTAGGATTGAACTGCGTGCTTTGGGTAAGATCGCAGAGGGAGAGGAGCTCACCGTCACCTACGTGGACTACCTGAATTTGTCAGAGGAGCGACGAAGGGTTCTGAAATCACAGTACTTCTTTGACTGCACGTGTGAACATTGCAAGAACAAAACCAACGACGACTTGAAGCTCGGGGGAAGGGAAGTGGATGGAGTCAAGGTTCGTGTCTGTGGTTTTTCACTCCGCAGAGCAAAAAGGACCAAATGGTCTGGCTGCATTTAGCAGTGACAGGGGTGATAAGGACAGGTGGGGAACATGAGAAGCAGAGGCCTATTTTCAGCAAAGACTTCTCACAAGTAGATTTAACCTTCGGTGCATTCCCTCAGGCTTTCTAGAAATACTTGCTAAATGCATCAGGAACTAAAACTAGAAAGAATATTAAAGGGCCCTCACTCTATCAAAACTGTCCTTCTAACATATCTGTTTGACTGTCAAGGAGAGTCATCTTGGAGTAAATCTGGAGTAATTCAATCCAAGTCTTGTCCAGAGTGCTTTCTGCAGGTCAAAGGTCTTTTTCAGATTAAAAAAACAACTAATTGAGCCCTCTCTTTTATGTTCTCTAGCCAGGCCCAACTGTGTTATCTTTGAAAACAAAAAAACATAATTTAAGACCAGAATTATGTTAAATATTTAATCATTCTGCTTCATCATTTTTTCATTTCCTTGTACATAGACCATTTGATGATTGCATCTAATCTTACAGCCTTCAGAGGAACAGGTGAAAGAGGCAACAGACTACTGCTTTGGAATGATGGAGAAGATGGAAAAGGCTCGATTAAAGGGTGACTACCATGAGGTATTGTATCCGATCTCCTGCTGCACCGAACAGCCTCAAGAATATGTGTGTTTTGTTGGTTATAAACTACCGAAATTGTCTTCAAATTGTCTTCATCTTCATTTTTTCTACAGGTAGTGAAAATCTGCAAGACATGCATCGAGAAGACAGAACCAGTTTTGGCTGACACTCACATCTACCTGCTCCGGATGTGGAGCACAATGAGTGAGGTGCAAGCCTACCTGCAGTTCTCTTATGACGCTGCAGAATACTCCCGTAAGATGGTGGACGGTTACACGTGAGTGCTGAGACGTTCATGAGCTTCCGGTGATGCAAGCGAGCATTTTTCTGCTGTAGTTTTGAGGTGTAAATCCATCAACATTTAAGGAAACATACCAATTGATACTCAAACCCTACTACATTTCATAAAACACAATATTGACATTTTTTTTTTTTTTTTTTTACAAATTGTGCTAAAATGTGGTGTTTTTTTCTTCTTCTTTGTTTTAAATCCTTTGCACTTCAGATCCAGCGTAATCACAATATAAAAACGACCAGAATAGTCGACAGTCTGATAAGACGAACAATAATTTCTTCACTTTTCTTCACTTGCAGGAAGTTGTACCACCCTCACAGCGCTGCTCTGGGTATGGCTGCCATGCGTGCAGGGGTGACGCACTGGCAGGCCGGCGAGATAGAGGTCGGTCACGCGATGATCTGCAAGGCTTATGCCATCCTCTTGGTCACACATGGTCCAACACATCCCATCACCAAGGATCTGGAGGTAAACGCTTCATAATCACTCCATCTTCACAAACATTTCTCACTTTGGATAGAATATTTGGATATAATATTTTAAGTAAAAACAATTAAAAAACGTAATAAACGTCAGCTGGTGAACAATGCTGGGCAATCAGACACAGCTCTTTTCAAGTTGGTGATCACGGTGAAATATTTAAAAGAAAGAAAAATCTTCAGGAATTAATAGAGCAAATGCTGTTTTTTAACAAAGTTAACCTCAAATTTGATTAATTGCACTGTGGATTGTATGGTGTTGATCCATTCTTATTGACTCCTCAGGCAATGCGAATGCAGACAGAGATGGAGCTGAGGATGTTCAAACAGAACGAGTACGTTTACCACAGTATGAGAGAGGCAGCTCTGAAAAACAAACCCATGGCCATGATGAATGAACCGAGGTCGGTGGAGGAGGGAATCAAGAACCTTTTCCACCGGAGGAAGTAGTTTGATCGTGGGAGTGCAGCAGGGAAACCATCCTGTTGTTTACAGTAAACAGCTCTGAGTGTTTGTGCAAGAGGCTACACGTTTAAGTTATATGACCAATTTCTGTATCACATTTTGTTGTTACACTTTTCATTAAAAAGTTGTCCTGCCAAACGTATGTTTTTTTAGATGGAGAAACCTAGTGGAGATGCAGAGCAGCAGGGTATTCTTTACTCTTGTCTTGAGTAAACCACTTGAAGCTCTTACTGTAGCTGCAAAAATGATTGAAGTGTTTTTACTTTGAAAAAAAAATCAGATGTGTTTATTGTTCAGTGACCTGTGTATTGAAATTGTGACTTGTTAAATGTTTTGGATCACTTCCTCACCTTACTCATGCAAAGTACTTTACACATGCAACCATAGCCTTCTTTTATAACTTTAAAGATATTTTCACATCTTTTAAAGACTGAAAGAAAACAAAAGAACCCAGCTCTCTTAAACCATAATATAAGCGATTCCTAATGCTAATAGTTTTGTAAACATACATAGGAGAGTCTCTTCAGTTCAGTCTGAACTTAATTCACAGCAAAGTCACACAAATGACTTACTTTACCCTGTAATGTTATTTCATACTGAAGTTGCTCATGTGAGTAACCAGAGGTCAACAAAGGGGTTTTTCCACATTATTGAATGAAAATCATTTTGTATTTACATGTGAATAGGATATATATGCAGCATACCCAGTTCTCACAGAATGTCGCTACAGTGGGGAAAGCACATCATTTTCACTTTAAAGCATCACTTTTGGCCCAGTGACCAATGCCTTCGGTTTACCTGTCAAACACCCAATGCCATCTTTGTCTGGCCATGACAAGACTTGGCACTTTCTCACAATCCTTAGTCTTGTGTCTTATTAAAATGTCACAACACAATATGGTGCAGGGTCAACTCCAAAGTCTGGCCAGTTGAATCCTTATTGCAGCCTTACAATCCTAATAGTGAAATGGTGGCAGTCGGAGCCGTGGGCCCTGGCGCCCTAACCCTTGGTCATGGAAACTGGTGGGAAAGGAACCTGAGCTTGTGTGCGATTTGAAGAGAGGGGCTGAGCCCTCAACTGATCACGGCCTGGTGGTGAGTTGGATCAGATAGTGGGGAAGGATGCCGGACAGAACTGACGGGCTGAATGGTGTTGTGAGGATCTGCTGGGAATGCCTGGCAGTGGAACCTGTCAAAGCAATCTCCAGTTCCTACCTAAGACACAACTGCAAGACACTGAGTCGGAAAGGACCATGTTCCGCACCGCCAATGTTTTTGGTTTTATTAAGAGTAGAAGAGGAGACAGTTGGTGGTCACCATGGATCTGGGAAGACCCAGGATGCACTGGAGAGATTATATCGCTCGGCCGGCCCGGGTGCACTTTGTTACCCCCGCGGTGGAGCAACTGGACAATGGTAGGCAGAGGGATGTCTGGGCCTCTTTGCTCAGACTGTTGCATCTGTGACCCGATCTCAGATGCTACAGGTTTCAAGGACCGCTTGCAAAATGAATTTCACCCATCACAAACAACTTGAATGTGAGCAAGATTAATAAAAACATTGTGACATTTTCAATTTTCTTTTTACAGTTTTATTAGCCAAAGTGCTAATATTTCAAGATCATTTGTTTATAGTCTTGTAAATGATGTCACCAAGAGTCATTGTCTGAAACGAGAACATGTCAGCAACTCGTCAATAACCTTTTTGAAAGGCTCAAAGTTTTCCTGACTCTCCAGCTGGAGCTTTCCAGAGAACGACATGATGGCAGAAAGAGAAGGTAGAGAAGGCACCAGTTGTTTGACGCTTTTATACCCTCAAACTGCAGGGTATCAATGTTTAACCACATGTGACTCCAATTAAGACAGCTCAAGGCCACTTCCAGTGGCAAAGCTCACAGAGACGATGGACCCCAGCAGATAAGGGTCAGCAGGGAAATAAAAGGTGTGCAGAGTGAATAGACTAAAGATTGGAGAACGTCAGTGCAGAGGAGAAAACAGGAAACTTAAGACTATATCTTATTGTAATTTATGCATTTAAATATTACCTTGAAAGTTACAATCATGTTTAGTGACATTTTGTACTTCAATAATAACATTAACGATGCCTCAAATAATGTGTTTGAATCACTATGGTGGTGTTTTAGGCTGCAAAAATGTAATAAATGTCAGCTGGTGAGCACTGCTTAGCAAACAGACAAAAAAATCTTCAGAAATAGAGCAGATTTTGGTTTTTAACAAAACTAACTTCAAATTTGATTTATTTATGTGGGTTGTATGGTTTTGATAAATTCTTTTGACTAGCCTTGACATGCAGCTCTGAAAAACAAACCGATGACCATGATGCATGAACCAAAGTCAGTGGAGCAGGGAATCAGGAACCTTTTCCACCAGAGGAAGTAGTTTGATCATGAGTGCAGCGGAGAACCAGCATTGACCTTCATTTACAACATATTTTCCAATCTTTAAGGTTGAAAGGAAATGCAGGAAGTAGCTCTCTTAAACCATATTACAAGGGATTCCTAATAACATTGTGAAAATCTGTATAGGACAGTTTCCTTAAAGAGTTCAGTTAATTAACAGGGAAGTCACTTACGTCATATCCTATAAAGCTATGTGTGTGAGTGATTGGAGGTCAACCAATGACTTTCTCCATTTTGTTAAATAGTGTTGTATTTAAATAACAAATACGTGTAGCATGCCTGCACCAATTCTCACAGGAAGCCAAGACAGTGGTAAAAACATTGTTAGCCTAGAAATCTCGACATATCGCTAGCAAAGTTAAGATTGCAAAATCAATTTTGTGCCTATTTAAACTTTCAGAGCAACATATGCATCAGATACAACTCTGGTCAACTGAATCCTTATTGTATTCCAAGTATTAACATGAAGTCTGCTGGAGGTTGCAAAGACCTGCTGTGCTCTCAAAACAACCCCTCCTGAAGGAAAAGTCATCACCACAAACAACTTGAACATGAGCAAGTTCAGTAAAAAAAAAAAAAAGAAAGACAAACATAGAGGCAGGTTTTTTACAGTTTTATTAGTCAAAGTGCTATAATTCAAATGCGTTTGTTTATCCTCTTGAAAACGATGTCACCAAGAGTCATTGTCTGCAACAAGAATAAGTTGGTATTAAAAATACATACAGAAAGAGCATTTAGAGGTAGCTTACCCATCTGCCCCCCGAACTCACATTGACAATCGTGTTGGGATCCACCAGTTCTGTGACTGACAGGATTCCCTTCATAGAAACCGTCAGCTTGTTGCCTTCCCGGTTAACCACCCCCTTCAAAGAGAAAGTTAGGCTTCAGTCAGACACTATATTAGTGCCATTCAAACCATCAGATGAACCGTTTGAGTTTAAACACTCACCTTGTACTTCTCTCCAGTCATAGTCTGCAGCTCAGTCTCCTGCCCAATGGTGAAAACATTGGTCATGACGTTTGACCCGGTAGTGATAACCACTTTGAAGTTATCACCGTTCTCCTCGAACACCGATACACTCTTGATGTCTTTGCCTTTCTGGATGGTTTCATCAGCGAGGCCTGTGACATAAAACTAGTTATTGACACAACTGACCTGTCTACCATTACTTCAGCACCAAGGACATACAACAACTCACCAATAGCCTTCATGAAAGGCTCAAAGTTTTCCTGACTCTCCAGCTGGTACGTTCCAGAGAATGACATGATGGCAAAAAGAGAAGGTAGAGGAGCCGCCAGTGGTTCGTTGCTTTTATACCCTCAAACTGCAGGGTATCAATGTTTAACCACAGGTAACTCCAATTAAGACGGCCTGACACCTCCTACAGCAAACCTGTCGAACAAGATCGACCAAAGCAGATAAGGGTCAGCAGGGAGATAAAGGATGTGGAGATTGAATTGACTAAACTTTGGAAATACTCAGTGCACAGGAGAAAACAGGAAACTTGAGATTGTCTTTTCATGCACACATTAAAAGATGATCTTGAAAATTGCCCCCATATCCAGGGCCGCCGCAAGGGATGTGCGAACCGTGCGACCGCACGGGGCCTCGCGCCCCAAGGGGCCTCGCACTATGGGCCGTTTTTGAAAAAAAAAAAAAAAATATTTTTTTTTTTTTCGTTTTTTTTCTTCCTTTTTTCCCTTATAAATATAAACAGTCACGTTCCATTACAGATCTAAATGTGTACTAGTCTGTGCATATCAATAAATATATGTGCAATGATGCGCGTGTCTGTTGTTCAATACAACTGATCAGACCAAGCGCAGACACAAGCTGCTCTGATCCAGACGGGTGGAGTTGGAACAAACTGTCAAACAATGTCGAGAGAACGAGACAGATTCAGGAAATTTCCATCAGGGGATGAAAAAAGAAAAAAACTAAAGAAAATGGAAGAGTTTAATGCCTCTCTGAAAGGCTCGTTTGATAAATTTGTTAGAAAAATCACCGATCCGACCGGGTCTCAAGCAGCCGTGGGGCCCCGCGTCGAGGCAAACCAAATGATGATGAGACAGGGGAAGGTATCCAGTATTTTGCTAATTGGAGAGTTAATATTGCTCATATAGACACCCGATCCGACCCGAAAACCCCCAAAATTTTTTGGGGTTTTTGGGTTTTTCGAAAAACCCAAAAATTTCCCCCCCCGGCCATTTCGCACAGGGCCTCGCAAATCTCCCAGACGGCTCTGCCCATATCTAATGACACTGTACCTCATGAAATGCGGACAGGATATGTTTCTTTAACTTTCCATGTTGAAATTTCGTCCTTTCTTCCTTTCGTCTCTCTTCCTTCTATCAGTGTGGATTTCTGTTTTCGTAATCCATTTTTTTCACGCTTTCCTTTTTATCTTCTATTTGAGACATTTTTCTCATTAACTTTATCAGAGCATATACAAGATTTGTAAGAAACAGACGTTTTCTTTGCCAGCTGAATTTCACCATTCCAGTTTATTTGATATTTGTTTACCTGCATACAGGATGGGAATACATCAAAATCAATATATCATGTATTAAAGGAACAAATAATTAATCACAGTTAGTTACAAAGGTGCAACTTCAGTATAAGTTACAGTCATGGAGTAAAATGCACATTTTGTCAAATATATGTGAATTGCATAAGTATAAGTTGGTAAATGCTTCCTTGCCCACATTTCCACACGGTGTACTCTGGTCAGCGTTTGATTCTAAAGGTACTTTAATTTAGATCAAGTCACTATTCATGATAAGATAGCGGGAGCTCCCACAGATCATGAATACTTCACCACATACTTTCAGTAATGCATGTTTTGGAGCTGTTTGTCTTTTTTGTGAATCCTTCAGTCTGGTATGTTCAAACATAATTTGCTCTCGTTTTCCCCTATGGAACAGAAATTGAACAGTAATGTTCACAAAAGTGGATCAAAGGTGACCAGATAATCAATGGAACTTTTGCAATCACGATAGTGTGTCAGTGGAGTTGCCAGAAAACAAACACAGCATCATGTGAGGGATCTGGATGATAAGAACAGCTTTGGGCTTTGTACACTTGGTGATAGTGGAATATAATCAAACACAGCGCCTGATAAGGCAAATGCTGACTCCTTTTCTTTGTGAAGAGAAGGTTTTTTGAAAATTTGCAGTAGTTTAAAAATTTCATGGAAGCCTAAATCAGGTGGCAATGAAATAAAACCCAGAGCAGCGTTTTATACTCTCTCCAAACTTTATTTCTTTATGCAGATATCTGGATGACCTGTCTGTATTCATCCCTATTTTCGTACGTAAAAATATATTGACAAAGGCATTCTACAGAAAATCAATGATGGCAAAGAAAGAAACACAGCTACTGTATGCAGTATGAACTACAAATCCCTTTCGGTCTCTGCAGCGAGACACTCGGGAGCAACTCATTGGTGGATTCGGTGAGAAGAGTGGCTGGCCAGACGCAGTAGCTTCAGGATGATTTCTCCGGGGTCGCTGCCTTCAAACTGGCTGGTTTGGTCGTCTCCGTCCTCATCTGTGAGGCAGGATTGGTCAGTGGTGCAGCTCTCTGTGACACAGTTTTCACGGAAGAAAAGAAAGACACGAAGAGGGAAGGAGCAGTTATTACTACAGCCATTTATTACATCTATACACTTTATAATCTGTCATTATCGCTGACTGTGGAATATGAACTCTATCAGAACAATGGTGCAAGAGTTTGCCATGACCTCAGAAGACACAACTAATGTTTAGCTGGAAGTATTTTTTATTTTATTTAAAAAAAAATTATTATTATTGCATATATTTTAAAACATCTGCAGCACGTACACAGTAAAGTTACATTTAAATATGTTCAGCTGTGAGGATAAAAAAAAGATAACAAACTTGCACACAGCAGCAGGGATTGATGCAATTTAGCCCAAACTTATATTTGCATCAAACAAGAGGAGAACACAAACATTAAGTTCTTGTACTTGATGTGCATGTATTTGAATGTTAATGTATTTTTATTATCTCAGCTACATCTTGACCTCTATTTGCACATTTAGGAGAGAAATATACCACACTATTTTTCAACTAAGTTTATGTTTAGGCTATGGTGCTTTTTAGAATGTGCTACTGAGAAATAATAATGTTCATTCAATTCAAATATTCATTTAGAAACATTTAGAAATATAAGCTTTTACGTTTAGTGCACCAGGTTTCTTGAAGAAAATACACACCTTTTTGAATGCTTTTTTAAAAAATAAATCACTTGAATTCACTTGAATTTAACTTTTACGACTCAAGGTATTTTTTTTTCAAGAACACAGTCGTTTTGTGGTGTTTACCATAAAGGTAGTTTTGAATACAGAACATTTACACTCAGGATTTGTAACATCATGTTACTGATATTCTTTCAGTTTTTTTTTTTGCATATGTACTTCCAGATTTCTGACCTGCATCGCAGCAGAGCCCCGAGGCGGCGCAGCGTCCTCCCTCAGGTCCGCAGGGTCTCCCCCCGGCCTGGCAGGGCGTCAGCAGGTAGTTCTCCTCCACACAGTGAGCTGATTCCGGGGAGCCCAGCAGGCAGCCCAGACCCTCCCCGCAGCAGATGCTGGGGCCGAAGCAGCGGCCCCTGTCCCCGGGGCCGCAAGACATGCACTGGGTGGAGAAAAGACTTGTTATTCTTGGAAGTTCATTCCACTTTGTCACTTAATACACAGTTTAAAAGGTGTATTCTTATAGTGTTTCTAAATTTCCATCTTCATACTTTACTCTACCTATCCAACCTTTTCCCTTTTAATTATTAAAAAACAAAAAAGACACCTAAAACAGGAAGAAGATGGATAGGAAGCAGACTCTGAAGCCCTGTGGGCGTCAAACATCTGAGGATCAACTTAACTTGATGCTGGAGTTGGAAACCGCAGCTTCAAAGTACAAGTTACAGATGGATAAAAGCAGCTCACCTTGCGCAGTGGTGCGTCCATGATGGACCTCTTCCCTCCGATAGGACAGTTGGAGATGTAACAAGCTGAACATACGGAGAGGAGGAAAAGTAGGCACACGGACACTGCAGCTCCAGTCATTTCTGTGGAGATCTAAAGGAGAAAAAAACAAAAGTGAGATTTAAAATTTTTTTCATTCTGCAGATGAAATCTAGTTACTTACTTGGATCTTCAAATTCTTCCTTATGGTGCAGCTAGATGATTGCTGTGGTCTCTGTCTCGTCTGGTGCCATTTACATGCCTTATATACCTCTAAAGCGCCTTCGCGAGAGTGACCCAGAGAGCCAAAAACCACTTAGAAATCCTTAATGAGCCCATTTTAGTTACAGTCACCTCTTGAGATGAAGTTGACCACTGGGCAGGTTGGGTCAAAGGGCCAGCAAGTTGCGTTGCCCAGTTTGCGTCTTTCTGCCGAGGTTCATTAGAGAAAGTTTTGTGGAGCGTGACTGCGCATGTAAAAGATGGTAGGAAAAAAGAGAGGTTAAGAGGAGCATGTGGAAATGAAGTCATCCAAATTATGAGTTGGTACCAGGATAGTACAACTTTGATCTGCTTTTTATCAAAAAGGGAGTTTTATTTAAGGATTTCCCCCCTGCTATAATGTATTTTTTTTTTTAATGTCATTTCAAGAGAAGTAGGGAAAACACCTGTATTTGGAGCTAATCAGAACAGGTTTGTGTCTGAACTTTGGCTTGCAGAGCCGCCATGTTGGCTCGGTGAACCACGATTTTCTCTTTTTCTTTTTTTTTCTTTTTGAGAAAAGAGACACACACTTGCAAATTTCCCTTTCTATTAATAAAGTCCTTAATTTCTAACAGATATTGACACACACACTGTCCAGGCCCGAGGTTAATTGGTCTTTTGAGCTAATTAACGTAGCTAATGAGGAGCTGCAAGCCTTAAAATTCAGCTTCACCTCTACAATCATATGAGCTCAATTATATTGCTGCTGCCACCTCGTTTCAATTAGGAGTTATGGATGACATTGTTCGATAACTTTCGTGGCAAAAGAGAAGAACATGATGTTATTTTCAGATGCCACTCCCGGAGACATCCCATAAAACATGACTTGCAGACACAGATAAAGCAGTGAAGTGTAGTGAGCTGTACTCTGGGCCGTGCTTGCCTCCTAGTGGTTGTGCTGACACATTTAATCTGTTGATGTCTTCATTTCCCAATTTTCTGTCGGTGTTTTCACCTGCCATGCTTTTGCAAGTTGTGGACAAAATCATGGCAACACCTAAAGGGCACCACTGGGAAATCAGTTACAAGAAACCCATGACAATGTAAAAAAAAAAGAAAAGAAAAATACACGTCTTACAGTTTTGTGTAATGCTTTACAGTGAGCAGCCCCTTTGTTATAAATACCCATGCTCCAGATGGTTAACCTTTAAGTAAAGCTTGAGTGAAAACCATTTCATGGCAGCACAAAACTCAAAACCTTTGAGATTTGGCACTATTTACGTATTCAACCAAAGTAAGCAGAAAGCTGAATAGTTTTTTGTTTTTTTTTAAAGACAGCTCATCCTCCATCATTGCATGTGAGCTCACAGCTCTTAATTATTCAAATTACATTGTTTGCTTAGGAAGCATCAACTCTTGCACCCTTCGTTCCTCCAAAAGCTGTGCAAATCCTCATTTCATAGAGAAATGGAGATGTCTATCTAGTGTTTCCTTATTTTTCTGCAGGAAGGCACTAGGCTTGTTGACTTCCTCTCCCCTCCCTTCCTTCCTTCTCTCCGAAGGTACTCATCTGAAAAATGAGAACAAAGTGATTGTTCCTGTTCTCTTTCTTAAGTCACTTCAAATGCTATCCGTGGACGGGCGGCTCATTGTCTCATTGAGTTGCAGTGCAGGCAAGAGGAAGAGAACATAGGTCCAGGTACAACAGCAGTAGCAGCAGTAGCAGGAGCAGCTCTTCAGCTACAGCATCACAGAAAACTCAGCCTGCTCCACTCAGCTGGTAAGTCACACTCAGCCTGCGCTGCAACCTGACAGGACACACACTTGCATGGCACATACTGGCACATGAGGAGGGGCTTCAATTTTAATGGATTGTTAGGAATGCACTGTGTGGCAAATATGCAGGGGTCTTTGCATGGAGTAACTTAAGCAGCAGATAAAAAAGAAAGCAGAGTAGTGTCCAGGAGTGCATTTAAAACTGAAAGAAAACAACATAAAGTTTAGCTTGCTTCTGAGGTTGAAACAAGATTCCTGGTTAAGAGGCGGAATTACATTCTTGTCATGCTCTGCATGCCGATCATTTGCATGTCTTCATCCAAATCTCTGCATCACTGCAATGCATTTGTGTGATTTACTCGTATTTTCCGTTATTGCATGTTCATGTACATGCTATATGGCTTGCTTTATGTACATGCATTTGTAAAATGATCTACAAAAAACATTTTTTCAGCATGTAATTTTGTACTGTCTGCAAGATTCTAATCACTGAAACAGCGGAATAATTAATCTTTCAGTTATATGCAATATTTATTTAATTTATATTAACGATATAAATTTCTGTGGTGATTTTGGTTATAAGTTAATTGTTTGATACATTCTTTAAGCAAGTATTTGGAAAGAAAGCACAATCGAGACCGTCTGGACTTCTAGATTATATATATATATATATATTTTTTTTTTTGCATTTTACACTATTTCCTGACCATTTTTTTAAACATGGACTGCACATCCATCCATCATAACAATACTCTTGATTTGCTGTTCTGTTTATCCTTAAATGTGTGTTTTGAGCTTAACAATGACAGAATAGAGGCAACATCCGCAACAGTCGGCAACCTCTTGAACCCGATGTTGTAAAGCTCTCAATAGTTTTTCATCGATAAGCATTGCACTATTTATGCAAACAGAATGATAAGGATGACATGAATAACATCATTAACCACTTTTCTGTGTATTATGCAGAAGTTAGACGGTTCCCCTTTTATGATCACCATCTATATTAATGTGCACATTTTCAAACTCAAGTTAAGATATCTAGATTTTCCTTTACACTTTTCAGTTATGTAACTGAACTCATACTTTAAGCTGTTCATGGAGATTCATTAAAGATTAAAATTTCATGCACTGAGAGGAAAAAAAGGGGGAAGTTCTTCTATTGGTATGAAAAAAAAGATGAACAGAGCAGAGAATAAAGAGATGGAGAAGCGAAAAGTGTGCAGGAGGTGGAGGTGGACATTTTTCAGAGAACTTCCTAATTTCAGGCAAAGAGGAGGTCTGTGAGAAAGGAAGAAGTGAAAGGTTTCAGATTGAGTATTGACAGGTGTGGGTGTTGACACCAAACTTTACCCACACCCTTCAGACCTATGCAGAGAAAATGCTTTGCATCATCGACAGAGAGCCAGCACAGGGTCACTGGATGAGCTTTTACAAATATTCAAAAAAGCAAAGAACTACCACAAAACGAAAAAAAAAAACCTGTAAAAAACATCTCATGTGTGTCTCTCATCGGGTAATCCAGACTGCTTTACATGCAGAATGTCAACTTCCCCTCTGGTCTGAAGACAGGGATACCTGTCAGCCAGATTAAGCAATGACATTTAAATACTTATTTTCTTGATTTTGTGCAGAAAGGAGATGGAAAAAGATGCAGTGAACTTCTCAGCAGGTGGAAGTCCTCCCCTCAGAGATGAGCCGGGACAAACGTCTCAGCGTAATTTCTATGTAAACCCAGCCCCTCTTTATATCAAGCCGCAAGGATTCTCCCCACCCGGTTACCCCAGCATATCATCCACAAGAGCCGCCTACGGGGCTTTCAGTCCACCTGCGTTCTTTCCCATGCTCGCCCCTGGTTATAGCCAAAGGGAAGGATCCAAGAAACGCAAAAGAACTCTTCTGAAAATGGACCACCTGCACGGTGAATCCCCTCACAAAGAGACAGAGAAGGAAGAGGAAAGTGGCAGTAAGAAGACGGTGGACCTTTCCCACTTCTTTTTCGCCCTCCCACCTCGCTCCGTTTCATCCCCATCTTCTAAGGCGGTTCCTGGGATGATTGATCTCAACAGGCTGCAGCTTCATCACAGGTCACCAGGTGTGAATGTACCTGTGCAGGTGAAGCAGGAGCCTCTTAGTCCTTCCCCTGTTTGGCCCCCTTCTCCTCTGCTTCTCCACCCACCTTACTTCTCACCGCTTCCCCACCGGCTTCTCCCATACCCCTTATTCATGCCCGGTCCCTTCATGCACCTCTCCTCTGGAGCATTCTACCCCAGAGAGGACCTCCGCCCCGGTCAGGCCGCCTGTGACGTAGCCCCTCGCCATGGGGCGAGCAGCACCGAGAAGCTCAGCATCAACGTGCACGTGGACGACAGCTACTACGTCGATGTCGGCGGGGACCAAAAACGATGGAAGTGTCGGATGTGTGAGAAGTCGTACACCTCCAAGTACAACTTAGTCACACACATCCTGGGGCACAACGGCATCAAGCCGCATGGGTGTCACCTCTGTGGGAAGCTGTTCAAGCAGCTCAGCCACCTGCACACGCACCTGCTCACACACCAGGGCATGAGGCCTCACAAGTGCCAGGTGTGTCACAAGGCCTTCACCCAGACCAGCCACCTCAAGAGACACATGATGCAACACAGCGATGTGAAGCCATACAGGTAACACATATCCCCCCCACTTCATTTGATAGCTTTTATCACTATCGTCCTTCTTTTTTTAACCTTTTTCATTGCATTTGTTCTGGATTTCCAGCTGCAGCGTATGTGGCAGAGGCTTTGCTTATCCCAGCGAGCTCCGCGCGCATGAGCTGAAGCATGAAAAAGGGCAGGAGAATGTGTGTGTGGAGTGCGGGCTGGACTTTCCAACTCTGGCCCAGCTGAAGAGACACCTGACTGTCCACCGTGGTCCCACCTTGTACAGGTCGGCACTAAATCATTCTTCTCTCCTTCAGTCCATCAGTAACTGTATTGGAAAATTAAGTTCACAGTTTCCACCAATAAGTAAGGGGGTGGGGGTTATTTCCTGTCGGGTTGAGGTTATTTGTTTTCTCCTGCTTCTAGTCGTCATATGACAAGAAAAGCAGCTGCAGGAACTATTCGTATTCAAGAAAGAGAGTCGTATCTTTCACTAAAGTCATATGCATTTCCTCAAGGTTTAAACAAGTGTTGTTTTCTCTTTGGAGTAAGAAGACTGTCTGATGTTTCCGCAGGTGTACGGAGTGCCAGAAGACTTTCCAGTATCCGAGTCAACTTCAGAACCACATGATGAAACACAAAGACATCAGGCCATACATCTGCAGTGAGTGTGGGATGGAGTTCATCCAGTCACACCACCTGAAACAACACATGCTTACTCACAAAGTAGGTTCAAATGGAGGGTTGATAAAAAAAAAAAACAACTGCTGTTTGGTCACTGCTTTTAAAAATGGTTGCAATTAAAAAAATCATAAACTCCTGGATTTAATGTACACATTTTTCAACTTCTGCATTAATAAGCCTTTTTTTAAGATTATGGCAATGCAATGCAAGCACGGTTCTTCTTCTTTTTTTAACATAGTGTTACACACGTTGAACAAAAAAATTGAGAATAAAATATTTAAATGGAGATTTATCCATCTCATGTAACTCGTTCTCTTGTTCATCAGGGGGTGAAGGAGCACAAGTGTCGCATCTGCGGTCGGGAGTTCACGCTGCTGGCCAACATGAAGCGCCACGTCCTCATCCACACCAACATTAGAGCCTACCAGTGCCACATGTGCTTCAAGAGTTTCGTCCAAAAACAGACGCTCAAGGCTCACATGATCGTCCACTCGGACATCAAGCCCTATAAATGCAAGGTTGGTCACAGATTAAAGGAGCAGTTCAGCATTTTCCGAAGCACTCCTATAGCACTCACTCCTGCAAGGGTTGTGGTGAAATCCAAAACACTGATATTGGGTGAAGGAAGTCAGGTGTCATATGGTGATAATCTCTGCAAAGTAATGAGATCTACAAGACAAAATATGCAAGAATGACTCGCCTATCTTAGCCAAACTATTATCTTGACTGTCATAACGACAAAGGCGTTCCAGCCTCTCACTGCATGGTGTTTGGATGAGGACATCAGGCTCCATGTGCTGCCTTTATTATGCTGTTACTGTCATATTTAGTGGCAGCTGTTATCAAAAGAATGTCCCCAGGTTTCTGGGGTGTCTGTCTTGACCTTGGTATTTGGTGCAAGGACTGAGACGATGACCAGATAGCAGAGAGGCTTATGGGAGTGGGAGCCTCCTTGTCCATAGGAAGGATATCGCCGCACAAACTGCCTCTCTAACAATGGCCCCCCCAAGCCTCCCCCGAGAACAGGACCCGCAAATAGATTCCATCTAGCTTTCTCTGCTGCTGGAGGGAGCTTCCTGTTTTCTCACGGTCCTCTTGGACAGTTTACAGTCCCTCTCTCCTCCTGAAGGAAAGGACCACCCTAATAAAAAAGAATGCAGAGGAAGGACAGCGCAGGAGTTGCCCTTCCCTGTTCTCCTCCTGGCCCCGTCTCAGTGTTGCTTCCTCTCTCTCTCTCTCTCTCTTTCTCTCTGGGTCTCCAATGCTTTCTGTTTTTCTTGTGTATGTGTGAGCGAGGAGCGGAGGGAAGACACAGAGGAAAAGAGGAAAACAAGAATAGAGGGAGGGAGAAAGGGTGTGTGTCTATCTGAATGCCTGCGCATTCATTCATGATTACGTGTTGTGCTGCTGCTCCACATACTGAGGAAAATTTTTCACATAACAAAAGAGATCTTGCAGAGAGGGGGAAAAAAGAGAGAAAACACAGCAGGTATTGGTCTGTTGAGGCTGAATGCAGGCATTGTTCACTACAGCCACAACATCTTTTCACTCAAGAGCAGTTTAGATTATTCTGCCACTCATAAACTACAATTCAAGATAGTGTAAAAAAAAAAAAAAAAACCCAAAGAAAAAAAACAACTCTGTTTTTTTTTTACACTATCTTGATTTTTCAGTTTGGTTATTGCTGGGGTTTTTTAAACTGAGGACATACTTTGGTTTTGTTGTTGATAAATCCATCCACCATATGTGAAAAAAAGTTCCAAATTAGCACCAACTTTGGTATTTTATTATCCTTTCCCACTGCAATGTAGCTTAACAAGCATTTTATTAATATTACAACTGCACTTCTAGTTCAATGTTAACTATGTAAATATGCTTATTATATTGCTTTAATATAAGCTTAACATAAAGACAGCAAAGATAGAATGGAGGATGACTGACTGACTTACAGTCACATTTAATACCCCTAAAGCTTTCTAACTGACATTGGATCACTAGCTGCAAGTCTAAATTTCTGACTGAAAACTATTAAACTTGTAAATGCTTGGGCCAAAAGTCACCTCTAAGAGGTAAGAAATAATAATCTCTGAATTGAAACAGTAAATTAACGTGTATCCTGTGTATTTACTGTATTCCTTTTGAATAAGCAGTCAAAAACAACTTGACAAAATTATTATTTTTTAATGATAATTTCAGAATGACCCAGTACAAACAATTAATCCCAGCAATAATCAAAAAGATTATGTCAGACTCTTCAAATGCAGCCAGTAGAGTACTTGAATAGAAAAACTGCTTTTTAGAAACAGTAAAAGCTGTGTTTGATTTTCAGTGAAAACCAACCTTATGTGCACTTCTTGTGTTTCAGCTTTGTGGGAAGGAGTTTAACCGAATGCACAACCTGATGGGTCACATGCATCTCCACTCAGACAGCAAACCCTTCAAATGTCTCTACTGCCCGAGCAAGTTTACTCTGAAGGGAAACCTCACCAGGCACATGAAGGTCAAACATGGAGTCATGGACAGGGGGCTGGATGAAAGATGTAAGGGTGCACATTCAAAAATATATAAAAAAAAAGATGAAAGAAATTAAGTTAAAAGTCTTCTGATGTGATAACTTTTATCTGATTTCAGTGTTTCAGCAAAGACGCCGGCTCTGCCTTTCATCCCCTATGGACCTATTCACTCACTTCAGCCAAGAGGAGCCGTTTGACCTCTCCCAGAAGCCCCCGGGCCATTCCAGCCTGTGTCTCTCCCAGTCTGATGGCGAGAGCGTCCCGGGGAGCTCCTGCCAGGAGGAGGACGAGGAGAGTTTGTACAGAAGAAGCCAGTACAGCCCTGAGGTGGACCAGCAAGAAGCAGCAGGCGAGGAGCAGTACATCCCAGAGCTGCAGGGGAGCAGACAGCACCATACCAAGGAAGTGAAACCAGGCAAGACACAGATGCATCAAGAGTCCCAGCAAAGTTCAGAGGACGGGACATCTGAGGGGGAAACAGCAGTAGAACCACAATCTGTACATCCCAGGGGTGACCAGATTCACCTCTCACAGTCAGAGACGTCGTATGAATCTGATTCAGACCTGGATGAACAGGTGTATCACCCCAAAACAGTCTGCAGACAATCATATGACTCTGTTTCAGAAGATCATCAGCAAGGCATAGATGAGTCAGAGCAAAGAAAATTGCAGTTTGATGGCACTTATGAGGTCTTTGATGAAACAGAGAAACAGTAGAACCGACCGACACACCGGTAATTTCGTGCAAACAGAGGAATTTACGGGTCACAGGATGAACAGTGAGAAAAAATTCATCAAAGACTGGGAAAAAGATGCCGGTTTAACGGGAAGTTGATTTTTTTTTCTTGACAGGAAAGCAGAGAGGATGTTCAGGAGACACTCCCCTGTGGAGAAAGGAAAGTGTGTAGGTCTCCAAGCAAAAGTGATTGTAGAAGATGCGGTATAGTAGTTTAAGATTTTAAAAGAAGCAGACAGATACAAACATATATCGGAAGATGATGGAATAAAAAATGAAGTAACCCAAAACTGTGAAATGTGTACAGTACTGTATCATAAATTAATAACAATCTTGAGTATTGCAGATCGAAGTGGATTCATGAGAGAAAACTGTGATTAGTACGTTTTGTAAATAAAAACTAATAATCAGATGATCGTGTTTGATTTTAAAACCACAACTTTTTTATTTGTTTGATTCTTAATGTGAAATGAATGCGGGATGAGAGCTAACGTTATTTCCTATGTGTAATGATTTAGGTTTTCTAAAACTTAAATATTTTGACAAACCTTATGATTCTTTATGAACTGAGCTGTGATTTCTTTTTTTTTCTTTTAATTATAATGTTTAATCTGTACAATTTTTTTTTTTGTTCATTTTTGAAATTGATGATATCTGTTTTTATTGTAAGATGATGGTGGTGATCTGAATGTGATTCTGTGAACCATATATGAAATAAAACCTTGAACCCCTGCGGTGAATCTGCAGCTCGTGTCTTCCTGACATCCCTTTTGGCGGTTTTTAAAGATTATAACCCGAGATGATAGATTTTAATCGTCACACGTACCTAAACCAAGCAAGAGAGGATTGCTGCAAGTTTCAAAAAGGTTGCCGTTCTCCCTCTCCTTCTCTTTCAAAGGAGAGGAAGAGGAAGAGAAAACACCTCTAACCTTCAGTCTCTTAGGCCGTGATCAAACAGTAGTGGCGGACACCATGGGTGTCCCAGACAAAAGCCTGTGTCTGGATGACTCAGAGGGAAGCATTGTTTCTCTTCATTGCAAAAGCCCAAGTGAAAATAAAATACAAGTGGACTGATCTTAAAACACTCATACCACTCATAAGTTTTTCAGCTTAAGGTATGGGAAAATGAAATATCAGACAGGTAATTGTGTTGAGAAAACACAGATATCTCTTGTATTAGAATTGCAGAACACTGTTTTGCAGCCTGCATTGCCTTCTGGATTGCATCCGCTCTTGTCACTTCAGGTAAATGCAGTTATTTCTTGGCAGATGAAATGCAGAAGAGCAGCTTCTCCATTTCTACCAGCTACGACCACCGAGTCCCAAAGGGCGAAACTGCAAACAGTTTGAGGAAGTTCTCACATCCTCCTCTTCTTTCCTTTCCTCACCTACACGTTTCAATCCCAGTCGCTAGTGCTGAGAAAACCGCAGAGAGGGGGTATCTGCCTTAGAAAACTCAGCTCTGCTCGGCAGCGTCGCATTTTCTTTACACTACTGGTTTCAGCTCGGGGAGCTGATGGAAGGTGCGGTTTCGGGAGGTGTCATTCTGGATGGTTTTTAATGAACTGAAACCTAAAACAGCATGTGGGTTGTAGGTGATGCAGACAAACAGGAGAACAGGACATGGTTTTCTGACGGGAAAATCAATCTGGTGGTTGCAAAGCAGACAGGTTCTGCTTTGCCGTGAAAACTAAGCTGTTAATTATAATCACTCTGACAAGGAAGAAAATTAAAAAACAAACAAACAATAGTTTAGTCTTCAAGTATGATGTTACAAAAAAAAAGGCATCCGTTGATCAAGTATTGTTGATAAGTTTGTCAAGCATGCTGGTAGTCTGTGTTTCATTAACACCATTATTTTAGACATGTTTTGGGAATATATATTGGGAATTTAGTCATAGATTTTCATGGTCTCTATTGTCCTGTGACGTGATCTACAGTATACAGTATCTTTTGATGTAAAAGTTGGATGGACGGGCACTCCAATCCAAAACATGGCCCTAACTTGGTGAAATGTACTGTATTATCTAACTTTAACTCTAAACCTTCCCAATTTGTCTTCATCAACATTTAAAGCTCCTACATGCAATGTGCCGGGGACTTCACGCCCTTCATGACAACTGAGAAAAGAATTGGTTTAAACTTTCTCCTCTTTCCTCTCTGGTTTACTCCTGCCCTAGTTTCTCAGCGTCTCCTCTTTGACCGCTCTGGACTCAGGGTCGTCTGGGCACTTAGGCTTTGAAAAGCCCAATCAGCTGCTACTCTATACAGACATATTTAAAACAGTCATTGTTCATTGTTAATTATCATAACAGATGTTGCACAGTGCCAGAATTACCAGTACAAATTCTCTAAACAGTATGGTATGCAAACTGTTTTCAAAAAAGAAAGTTTTTTTTTTTACATCAAAGCACAAGTTCAGTAGACAATCTCAAGGTTTTGAAAAGAAAATACAACAAGAGTGTTTTCACTGTTTCAGGGGTGCCACTAGTTAAATGCCATTTCAGAAATACTGTATATTGATGCAGGACAATAACTTTTGACCCTTCTGAGACAGATTAATTTCTTTCCACAATCACAGGATCTATCTTCTGTCATGGCTGTTAAAGGTATAAGAATTAGTTATTTTTTTTATACTAACTTGGTGCCAGGGGAAACAAATTCCTCACTGCAATACTTTCGCAATGCAATACTCTGACCTATTAACAAATAACTGTAATACAAACATAAATAAAAAAAACTTAACTGGGCACCATGATGAATAGATGTGCAGCATCTAAGATGTTATCCATCACAATATTCACCGGAGACTCCTAATCTACTCCTCTGTGACCCATTGGTTAACATAATAATACTGTAGTTGAGACCATTTTATAAACTGTGAACTGGAGCTTTCAAGACCTTCTTTCTTGGACTAGCACACTTTTTTCTTAAAAAATGCGTTAAATGGCTTTCATTCAAACACATCAGTGCTCAAGCAGAGCAATGCATACATGCACAGGTCGATGCATCAGTTAAGACACATTTCATACAATGCAGTTATTGTGTTATGGCTTTTTCCTCATCTACGTGCAACAATGTCACATAACAGCATGGATGTGACTTTAAAAAAAAGGAAGCAGAGAGGGGTACTGAAAAGAAGTACTTCTGAATTTTTTTGCATCACCGTACCACAAACTCAAACCTTATACAGCGAGGGCCGGTTAGAGAAGACAATGTTTTGATAACAACTATGTGTACCTCGTCAACCAGACACAGCAGGGTATCAAAATCCAAAGAACACAAGTGAAAATTAGATACATTTCTTTGCATATTTAAAAAAACTGCTGTGCCGGTAAAAATGTTTACTTCCCTTGACCTCTCTCCCTTCTGCATCTCAGGTACAAGCTTCCTGTTTTGCTGGCCAGTGAGAAAAAGGAGATGGCGCTAAAATTCTTCCACGTTTTGTTTTAACAAAACTGTCCCACCCCAGTCTCAACCTGTCACCTCCTTTGACTCACAGCCAAGGTGCTTACTGTAATAATAGATGAGGGCAGTATTTAGGTGGAAGAAAAACACTGGCCCACAAACAGAAAGGTGATAGAGGACAACAGGTCAGCAGACCTACGATGCAATAAAGCACTTGATTCATGCACTCTCTTTTTGTGAAAACAGCCATGGTCATGAATATATGCAGCTGTCCTCTGGGTTCTTCATTGGTATTCTCGCTATTTAAAGACATTTTTACAACCTTTGCACAAATGCAACGGCATGAAAAGCTTTGGGAATCAGTTAACCATGATACTGAGTAATTAACTCGGAGACATTTCTGTGCTTTTAATGCAGCCATACACAAAACAAAGTCTGCATACCTGCCCTGTCCTCTTCTTATAACTAAAAGCTTCTAGTTATTAAAAGAGTGCCCTCTACTGGCACATCACTGCTCTTTTTCAAGAGTATGTATGAATGTATATTTAAGGAAGATATTTTTGTTTATATTTATCAATATAATAATAAACTAAGGTCTAGCCACTATGGTGTTTTAATTTACCAAAACGTACCATGTAAACGATTTATTTTAATCGTTTAATTAAACTCCTTGTAATTTATAGTATGTTTTTTTTTTGTCTGTTTTTTTGTCTTTGCTTCTTGTCTAGATACCTCTGTTACTTGTCCAATATATCCATTCTTTTTCCATGTTTGAATCCAAATTACTAGTTTTGTTTTGTATAAAACCTCCTGAGTTGAGGTTCATAAAAGGGTAGGCATATAAGCCTTGGCTTCAGCTTATACCTTTTCGGTGCCATTTAAAATATTGGACTATTTTTATGTTGTATCTAAATGGACCGAAATAAAACTCAAAATCAATCAAATCAATCAATCAGGTTGTCTGAAAATACTACTAAATGATTAAATACATTATAAATACAGAACTGAAAAGATGTGTTGCCTTCAGTGCTACATAGTCATTCAATTGTTTTCTTCCTCTCTTTTTAAATTCTACTAAGCTAAATTGTTGACACGCGTTTTTGGGTAAACATGCACACTTTATGAAATTGGTACGAAAACGGAACTGCGTGTTTTTTCCACATACAAAGCAATAATAGAGAGAGTCGCCGAAGTTGCATTCTGGGACGCGGCGGCCATGCTGGACGAACGAGAATGTAAACAAACCACCGCAGTACCAGTGTAGTAGCAGAGTGGTAGCAGTGTTGTTGCACGGAGAGCAAAAAAAAAATGTTAAAATCTCAGAAAAGAAGTGGTATTTACCGGGATACCTTAATCAAGGAAGCCAGGGACCGGTATTTTGAAAAAAATGTTTTAATTAACAGTTTGGATCCGTACGAAATCCCTGCTCCGACGAGGATTTACTGCCAACGTTCTGCACGACCGACGTCTTCGTCTACCTTGTTTGCGGTGTGAGCGGCTACACTTCAGAGCAGTTCCGTTGCTATAAGTCGTTGGAGTCTCATGTGCAGTTCACTAATGGATGGTGCAGGAGCTTGAGATCATAAAGCCAGTCAAAGGTAAGCTGCGCTCCATTCTAGCAACTGTTAGTGCTTTGTTTGTAGCAGCATGCACACGTGTGCTCGTAACTAGGTGTTACAAAAGTGTAGTTAAGCTATATAAACTAATATTCAGACGTTATACTTTACTGTCATATACATAAATGTCATTTATAGGTCATGTATATACACAGTCCTGCTAGTGAGTGGCCACTACAATGTTTGGTTTCCTGCATAGAATGATACTTTTCAAGACTACCATATGTATATATATATATATATATATATATATATATATATATATATATATATATATATATATATATATATATACACACACACACACACACACACACACACACACACATACATATATATATATATATATATATATATATATATACAGATATATATATATATATATACACACACATACATATATATATATATATATATATATATATATATATATATATATATATATATATATATATATATATATATAAACAGTAAAGTGTTACTTTAGTATTACTGCTGCTTTCTACAGGTTTATGACAAATGAACTAATGTATGTTCATTTATGTCTCCTCTTAGGAGAGCTGATTGAGAGGATTGCTCTGGACCGAGTCATCGATGACAACACTCCCAGGCCTGGCCTACGGACGCCAGCCAGCAGACACAAGCCCCAAGCCACACTGGACAATTTGTCATTCTTGCAATATGTTGTTTTCAATATTTTTAGATGTACAGTATGTTAACAACTGATACTTGTAGTCACACAGTTTATTCAAAGACAATAAGAAATACTGTATATTATATAAATATATATATAGTATTGATACCTATTTATTTATAAGAAACATGGATATATACTATTATTATTGAAATAATTGCACTACCTCCATTGTTTACTTGTATCTATTCTTGCAATATGTTGTTGTTTTCAATATGTTATTGTATAGATACCTATTTAATTTTGGTATTGAAAGCATTTATATGTAACATGTATATTTATTATTGCAATATAAGAAATTGCACTACCTCCATTTTTTAAATTGTAACAATTTTTTTAAGCATTCAAATTGCACTGTTCTGTGTTCTCAGGTTGCAATACTTTCAAATAAACACTTCTTGTTTTTGCACATCAAACTGTTATTTCTCCTTGTTTATAAGACATATGCATTTAAGTATGTTTATTGTGAAGATTGTGGGTATGGATGCGACAGACACTTATGGCTGTATTTCAGACACATTTATTTCAGTGTGGGTTTTAGCATCACTCATTTTTGCAACACAGGCTAGAACACCCATGACAACTTCGAGGTGTGGAAGTCCAGTGTAGTACTTCACTTTGTTGATGTCATCCTTCAGGAAATGTTCACCCATTTTCCTCTGACCGAGCTCCCGTTTCAGGGCCCTGTTCTCTTCCAGCAGCCGCTTGATTTCATCCTGCCGACGATGACAGAAGTCACATTCTGTCAGCGGTCTCTGGTCAGCTCCATCGTCTACTGGTGCTGGTGTCTCCACTGTGGATCAGATAAGATATAGTTTATTCTGAAGGAAATCATTAGAGCTAAATGTGCCACATACAGCTGCAACAAAAACAAGATATGGTCTTGTATCTGCTGGCTCTGTAAGGCTTACCTGCTGGAAGAAGGTCATCCATAACTGTGTCATCCATCGCAGGTGTACTGTCAGTCCTCCACCGTTTTCTCCTTCCCTTCTCTCATAGCGTGCAGTCGATGTGACATTTATCTTAGTGTGGCCCAGGTTGAGAGATGGGGCTCAGTCTGGGTGGGAGCTGTACATTTAATTTGCTGGTTTTCCTGGTAACACAATCAAAATTATCATCCCAAAACATAAGTCTTGAAAAAATATAGAACCTTAATGTTATGTTATGATAGGAACACTTATTTGAATGGATGTGCATATAGATGTGGCACTCATAGTCATGACAGGGCACCTGTAATGACTTTATGATTTCTTACATGTCATGATTATGAGTGTCACGTCTATGTAATGCATAGTGTTAGCCTTATGACTGCCTTTACGTGTGTTTGTGTGCGCGCTTCTATGTGTGTGTGTGGTGTTGCAGTTGAAGGAGAGACAATGTATAAAAAGATAATCATACAGCATCTTTAACTTACCAGAATGAAAATGCAGGGAGCAGACTCTCATCGACATCGGGATAATGTGGAAGGTTATATTTGGTCGTCTTACAGCCGCGAGCCGACGACTGTTTGTTATCTCAGATGTTTGGAGGTTCTGCCTCCGAGCAGGAACCGGTGAAAAGTTAAACCATTAGCGATTTTTTCCCCACGTCTATTATGTGGAGCTGCTGCTGCTACAACACAGCAACAGGCTACCAGGGTTTACAGAATAATGTAAAGTAACGATTTCACGTAAAACACGACGAAGAGGGAGCACGTCTGTACGCGGTGCGTAGTGGTCTGAAGAGCTGCTAATGGTTCGTCCAGCATGGCGGCTGCCAGGTGATGACGTAGATTGCGACTCTCTCTATTTACAGTTCATGTTTTCTCTACATGTAATTCAGTTCTGGTAAATTTCACATAAAAATTGCCTTTTCTTTTAGTTTTTAAGCCTGCATGTTTAGAATAAAATATTTGAGGTGTATGGTGATATTATTATCATAGATTTTTTTTAAAACTCTAAGCAAAGTATCTTACTTTTTCCTTCTTGTTTCCGTTGGTATGACCCGCTCTGGTCCACCCCCCTCTGGTAACTCCAGAATGGTATCGTCCAAGATGGCAGCCTCCGTGCTGAAGCGCTGTGTGACTGCGGCTGTCAAAGTTAAACACTTCTCTTCGTCCCTTACAGGTAAACATATCCAAAACTGGCCTTCAACTGAATAATAATCTTGGGGGACTTCTTTTTTGTATTTTATTTCTTTTGGCGCGGTCATTTTGAACCGTATCTGGGTATTTGGTTAGAATAAGCTTTATGTCATCGCTGTGCTCAATAACAACCGGTCTGCGTGTCCTCGTGGTTGTAAAGGTTAAAAACAGCGAATTAGGCGAACAAATGATATTAAAATCGACATAATAAGGTTGGTTTTTTGTCTTTCCAGCTAGAAGATGTCTGCTCTCTGTAACTTACACAGACACCAAACCGTGGGAGGAGAGAGAAAGAGATCCTCAGAACCTGGGTGAGAATAAAACGTTTATGATGTCCAGTTAATGCACAGTCCTGCCAGAAATACAGCTACATATTACATGTGTTACAAAGAGATGTTATCAGGTCAGCTGGGCGGTGTAGGCTTTACAGTTTGTGTATGTGGACGTTCAATTCAATTCAATTCAATTTTATTTATATAGCGTCTATTACAACAGAAGTTGTCTCTAGGTGGTTTCCAGAGACCCAGAACATGAACCCCTGAGCAATTATTACATTACAAATAATGGTAGTAAAAACTCCCCTAGTGGGAGAAAAACCTTAAGCCAAACAGTGGCAAGGAAAAAATCCACTTTAGGAGGGAAGAAACCTTTAGCAGGACCTGGATCATGAGGGGGGACCCTCCTGCTGGAGGCCAGACGGGCAGAGCAGACGTTCTCTGAAGTTTGTATATGTCATAAACTCAAGACCTGCCTGCAGGAGCTTAGCAGTCCAGTAATGTTTGTATATATGTGTATATGTGTATATGTGTGAACTGTCCATGGGCTACATGTTAGGTCTCGTGTGAACCCCATAAGCAATCCCATATAGGTTGACATATTTCTGCCCACTTGCATCTCAGATGGACCCCACATAGATATGTTGGAGGTTGAACTGTTACACAAGGTAAGCAAGGCAAGTTTATCTGTAAAACAAACAATTCAGGATCAGAATAGCTTTACTGCCATTGTACAATGAAATTGAGTAGCAGCTCCTATAACAATAAGAAAAAAGTATATAAAAGAGAAGAAACACACAATAAAATATAAATGTAAAATGATAAAAAAGATAGAAATGAATGTGAATGTTCAATTCAAAGTACTTTACATAAAAAACAAAATTGTGTTAAAAAATAGTTTTAAAGCAGAATTAAAGACATTCCATTATCTATCCATATAGATAATGGATATATAATGGAATAAAGACAGATAGACTGAAGTTCAAAAGTAAAAAACAAATGAGTTGCAAGAAGTAAAGGTAATGGTGCATTGTGGGAGATTACTGAAATGCAGCAATAGATGAAAAAGGTTTTCAACCTTGACCTGACCTTGTCTTAAAGCATCTGAGAGTTTCAGCAGCCCTGATGCATTCTGGGAGTTTGTTTCACAGGTGAGGAGCACAGGTAAATAATGTACTAAACTAGAACAGCGGTTCCTCCTTTGGTTTATAAGAACATCTTTATTGTTTTTGTTTAGCCTCTCCAACTCATACTGGCTCGGGCCCCCGAGTATTTGCCTGGTACGCTTGTTGGCAAAAGCATGCTCAAACATTCATTTGATTTATTTTTCATTCATTCATACGTGGTGCACCCCTCCTGCAATGGCTCTGTGCTTCCCACTTCGTGAACAATTGGACTAAAAGATTGCGTACATACCTTTTTTTTTTTTTTGAAAGAATAATAAGAAAAAAAAATTATTAGATTG
Organism: Cololabis saira; assembly: GCF_033807715.1. NCBI lineage: Eukaryota > Metazoa > Chordata > Actinopteri > Beloniformes > Belonidae > Cololabis > Cololabis saira. The sequence goes on from NC_084595.1 coordinate 35,839,959, forward strand.
TGAGGCTTTTATGTGATCTCTATATTAGGTTCTATATTTGTCTTCACAAATGACTTTTCACTGAATGCTATGTTGGTGTTATTGTTTCCCTCAATGATAAAACAATAAATATTTTGTTTATTTAAGTAAAATTTGAAATATCTTCATTACATCTGTATAAGCTTTTCTTTTGAAAAAATAAAATAAAATTAATAAACAATTAACAAAATGAAAACTACACAATAGCCCTTCTCTCAACACGTTTCAACAAATATTTCAAGATAATGAATAAACACTGTTATGGTTTTTTGTTAAGAATAGTTGGATGCACCTGTCCAGTTTCTGGTGTTACTGAGAACACGCTGAACCAACACATGGTGGCGCCGCAGCGCCGTGGCCTCATGGAGTAATGACAGCTGGTCGCTGTTCAAAACTGATGCAACAAGTTTTCACACATTTAACCTTTACTTTCATGCGGTTGTGGCCGAACCATGTCATTCTGCTATATATAGTGTATACTGCTTACGACTTTGTGAAGCATGTAATAGAATTGTTGTTTTCTTATCTTTAGCTGTGCTGGCCAACCTCATGGACAGAACATACGACAGGAACGTCCCCGTCAGCTCTCTGACTGTGTCACGGGTGAGCTGCATTTACCGTCAAATGTGCTGCATGTCATGTCTGTCATAATAACATTTAAAACACTTACACGTGTTATATTTTCTGTTTCAGTTTATTGACAACATATCATCTAGGGAAGAGGTTGATCAAGCGGAGTACTACCTTTACAAGTACGAGGGACCCTTTTTCTTCATTTCTGTGCTGAATGTCGGCCGTTTCCTTGGTTTCTTTGTGATATCAACTTATGTGTTTTTCTTGGGATGGATTGTCTGTTTGGATTGTCTGTTTTGGTTTGTGTTCGGTCACATGGATCTTTGTTCAGGGCAACTCCAGACCTTTCCTGTTTACTCCTTCCTCTGGAATCTGCACCCATTCTTCCGATTCAGAGAGTTTCCCCATCGCACCGTTGTTCAAGTGACATTTATTTCAATAGTCAACTGAGGTTTAGAGCTGTAGGAACATTTGTAATTGTTTTTTGGGAGACGGAACTGTTTTTTTCCTGTGTTTGGGCTTTTATACTTCTGTCATTCATGCTGATTCACAAGATAAAGATGTTGTTTTCTCAGGCTTTGGAAATGAAATGGTGTTCTGCTCATGAAATGTCATCATCATTTCTCTGTCTTATCTTTCACATCAAAACTGTGATTAATCAATCTAAATTATAAAGAGACCCCTTTTTTCTCCAGGTTTCGCCACAGTCCAAATTGTTGGTACCTGCGAGACTGGACCATTCATGACTGGTTTAGACAGTGTCTGAAATACAGTGCAAGAGAAAAGGCCCTGCACACTCTTAAAAACAAGGTACACGTCACAATGTCACGTTCTACTTTACCTGTAAACAACTGACTTTGCGCTCATTTTAATTTTTTATGTTTTTAGCTTAAAAAGGTGAGATCATTACTGTTATTGTTTTGATTGGTAATGTAGTTTTTTTTTTATTTTATGTGTCCTGGTGCCTAAAATACATAATTTATCAGCTGTCATTGGTTTGTATTTAATCTGTTTTATTTTCGTCAAAGCCCATTGGATAAACATTGTTAAACTGAAGACACAAATATAATGAAATAATGCTAAATGTGGCATGTTAAAATCCCTGTGTGTCGGCAGGTCCAGTATGGAATATTCCCAGACGACTTCACCTTTAACCTGCTTCTGGATTCTTACATTAAAGATGGAGACTTTAAAAGTAAGGCATTTTGAAAAGTTTTTTTTTTCTTTTAAAAAAGAGTTTATCATCTGTTGTACAACTTCAGAACTGCATCTCAAGTCTGACATCATTTCATCAATTTTGTGGCTACATCAGGTGGTTTTCTGCATCAGTCATTCCCCACAGTTTACAGGCTCTCTACATGAACTTGGCAATTTTGTCATAATATCACATGTTACACTTTGTCAGTATTCAAATTCTGTTTAGAACTGGATGTTATTTTTTATTTTTATCACGATACTGTTATTTTATTTCAGTTTAACTCTTGGTATATTTGCTTGTTTTGTCATGTTGACAATTATACTTACAAATGAAAAGCAGTACAATTGGCTGGAAATTATTTGTCCTATTTTCACTGTCAACAGCTGCTGGAAAAGACAAAAAAAAATAAATCCAAAGCATTAACTACATTGATTAATTCAGTCTCTCTAAATACATACAGTGGGGCAAAAAAACTATTTAGTCAGCCACCAATTGTGCAAGTTCTCCCACTTAAAAAGATGAGAGGCCTGTAATTTTCATCATAGGTAACTTCAACTATGAGAAACAGAATAGGGGGAAAAGAATCCAGGAAATCACATTGAAGGAGTTTCACCGAATCAATTGGTAAATTCCTCAGTAAAATAACGTACTTGGTCAAACAAGCAAGATTTCTGGTTTTCACAGACCTGTAACTTCTTCTTTAAGAGACTCCTCTGTCCTCCACTCCTTACCTGTATTAATGACACCTGTTTTAACTGGTTATCAGTATAAAAGACACCTGTCCACAACCTCAAACAGTCACACTCCAAACTCCACTATGGCCAGTAGATCAGACAAGACACCTTACCCACCTTGCCCCGTGTGAATGTGTTTGAATGTTGGTGGTGGTCGGAGGGGCCGTTTGGCACGATATGGCAGCCACGCTTTCGTCAGTCTGCAGGGCAGCTGTGGCTACAAACGTAGCTACCACCACCAGTGAGGATGTGTATGTATGAATGAATAATGATCTCTGTAAAGCGCTGGTGCCTTGAAGGGCGCTATATAAAACCAAGCCATTATTATTATTATTATTATTATTAACACCAAAGAGCTGTCAAAGGATTTTTTTTTTTCATTCATAGTTGAGATATACCTGTGATGAAAATTACAGGTATATCTCATCTTTTTACTTGCACAACTGGTGACTGGTGTACACTACCAGTCAAAAGTTTCTTTTGTTTTGTGAAAAAAAAAAAACATTTAAAACTCACCAAAGATAAAGTGTCACTCTGGCTAATATATATAATATATTATTTGCTGCCAGAGAGATGGCAGATTTTTGAGAGTAAATGACACGCATAATGTCTTGTAAATGGTTAGTTTATTCAGTCTGGTTTAATCAAATGTACTGTTTATTGCTACTTAAGGAAAATTGCCAAATTCTGAAAGATATCCAGCTTTTGTGCCTCAGAACAGACATCTGAAAATACAGAGACTAGTTTATTGGATACATTTTGCTTTGTGTATACTTTCAATATAAAACCTTTATGAGAAAAACAAGGTTGACATGTAGCAGGAAGTGCATTTTTATTCACAAGGAGAAAAAACATCAAATAAGATAAAAGCCACATGTGAAAGCAAACTATAAGATATGTTTGAAGCATTGAAGAAGCTGTCTCTCTGATTATTACACAAAAGCATGATAAATGCTGTTCGAGGTACTGGAACTGGGGCTTTTGTGAACGCATCATGCAGCTGAACCGTGTTGCTCTGCGGGTTGAAAAGCCACCGTGCTGCTGCTTATCCCAATGCATTCCTGATACTACTTCAGTGAAATTAGAGTTGCATTTGGAGGGAAACTTGGCTTTGAGTTTGACCTGTTTATAAAATTGATTGAATAAAAAAAAAAATGTACATGGCTAATGGAGCGAAATGCAACTGATATGTGACATCTACTGTTCCAGGTGCATGTTCTGTGGTGGAAGAGCTGATGCTTCAGGAGGCCTTCGACCTTCCCTCCACACAGATCCTGTCTCTGTACGCTCTCTGCAATTTTCTTGCAACTAAACCACAACTCACTGTGAGTATCTTGCAACCTCTTAATGTAACACACTGGCCATTCAATGCTATGATTAATTTTGTAATGATATTAAACTCAATCACAAAAATAGTGCAGATATTATAAAAAAAAACAACGAGCCACTTGTTTGAACATGGCTAGGTGTTGGAGGAGCGGGCACTGGGAGCATCACTGTTCCACTGTGGACTGAAGCAGGACAATACTGTCGGCCTCAGCGCTCAGCTGCTTGGCAACGCTCTCCTTGGTGGGTATTTGATTTTCTTCCCCACCGTCTTATTTGTACTGTGATCAATTTATCCAGTCTTTCATTAGCAGCTTGTCACATCTGTTTTCTTCCTTCTTCCTCCTCATCCAGGTAAGGTGGAGATTTCAAAGGGCATCCATGCAGTATTTAAAGGTTTCCCTCTCTCCTGGGCTCGAGGGTATCTGGGTGAAGTGCTGGCTGTGATGGAGAGAGTTGCTGCTGCTCCTAGTGATATCAAGTTACCTAAAGATGCGGTAAGGATACACAAGAGTATATAATTATATGATAAAAAAGCTTGAGTGGAAGAAAGTGCAACTTTTTCTTGGTTCTTGAAGACATGTCATCCCTCTTCTGAAAAGCTTTTCAAAAGCTTTATCAAGCACTTACAGTATTTACCTGGTCAGCAAGTCCTGCTTATTCTTCAAGATGTGGATGGGAGGCTGAGCCCTCTTGCTGCGCTAGACTCTGTTTCTCAGGGCGTGCCAGTGTTTTTCTGATGATGTTGCTAAGTTTGAAGTGTAACAGGATATTGTTTTTGGAGAAAAAACAAACAAGAATTAAAAAAAGACCACCAAAATAAAACAACAATTACCAGAGGGGGATGCCTCCGGTTTCACCTACAAAACCCTTCCAGTGACAAACTCACTCCTCCACATGAGGTTTTAGAGTAATGCACACTGTGATTTCTGTGACCAAAATATGTAACGTGCCGACAGGTAAATGGTGTAAAGGGGACAAAAAGACCCTGAGGACCCACTAGACTAGAGATGGCTCTGCCATGTACATTTGACTTTAATGGCCCAACAAGAGCTTAAAAGCCTGAAACTCCCAACTGTCAGAACTGAAGAAATGCATTGTATGAGACATAAGTCATCGTCAAGAATCAAGAAAAGAAGTCTAGTTTCCTTCTTCTTGAGCCATTTAAGATAAAAAATAATGACCTGGATGAATGACATTCTCCACCAGCACATTGTACTTTACTTGTGTGTGTTGTTGCCTTCGTTCATCACTCAGTTAAAATGTTGCAGATTGAGGACTAACTTCCTTGTTTGAATATCAAAGGCATATTGATCCACGTTTTTTCTTGGATCATCTTTGGGGGCTAAGACTGAGCTCATTGAGGGGGTCAGGTATTGACCAGAGTGAGTGATGCACAAATAAAAACAGCTTTTTAAGATGACATTTGCCATTCGTGCTGACAGACGAATGAATGAGGTCGAAGCAGTAGTAAATCTGGAGTTCATGTTGCCCCCGTGTGTGCAGCTCTGCTTTTTTCTTTTTTTTTCTGTAGCTGAAATGAAACATCTGACTGCGGATGTGCATGAGAAACTACTCACAGACAGGCAGTTGCAGTTTTCACACGGATTCACACAGCTGAAAACATCTTTTTTTCTAAACCGCATGTCAAAACAACTTCAGACCACACTTCTTCAGACTCTCAGCTAAGCACTCGCCAATTGTTTCGAAATACAAATAATAAGATATCAAACTATCAGAACCAACACGGCTAGATTAAATTATTAACATTTTCTCGCTTATTACTCCCAATCATATGTGGCAGCTAATGTTCTGGTTGAGACAAATGGATTTCCATTAACCTATTTAACATAGTACACACATAACTGATGAATAATGTTGATTACAGGGAACAACATTACATTGTAGACAGTTGTAACCTGCTGAGATGAACCACACATGGTGTCATATCGTTATTTCTACACACACACACACACATATATATATATATATATATATATATATAAATACATTTCATATCAATAAGGCAGGAGCAACTCTAATCCGGCCTGTGCTGTCCCTTTCAATAGTTCAGCTTTGTTCACGTCTAATGAGATTTTGAAGAGCCCGGAGCATTCATGGTGTATCTGAAAATCACTGCGGCAGGAACCAAAGAGCCGGTGTCAGACAGAGACACAGCAGTAATGTAGACAGAGAGGATAACACCGTAGGACAGTGAGGATGTATTACATCTCAGGTGGCGGTGACTGCTGCCTCGGGTCACTGTGAATCACACTCTTCCTAAGATTAAGGGGTGCACAGTCAAAGACGGCGTTCAGTCTCTTGCGTCATTACATGTCTGTTCTGTAATTGTCCACGTTAAGAACTGTGTCTTTGTTGAAGGAGTATTGTAATACAGGTAGTAAGAGCTGATGAGCTCCACTTACAAATGGCTATTCAAAATTATAATCTTCACACTCACTTCTTTTTTTTCCTCTCTCATTATTTTATTTTCAGTTGGACTTTGTGAATGAGTTGCTGCAGGAACTACCATCGACCTCTGACACAGACTCCTCCGGAGAGGAGTCAGGTGGAGAGGAAAGCAAGAACGTGGACAGTGTGGAGGAAGAAGATCAGGCCGAGCAGGCGAAGGTGCCTCAATATGTCAGCAGATTTAAAGTGAGTATTTATTGGCAGCTTTTGTTTACCATGGCTGCCGGATGAACATCGTCTGTCCCTGCTGTTGAAAGCCATTAAACAACCTTATTTAGACTTTTAAATAAAGAACATTTTACATTTGTGCAAAACCTGGACCCAATCGAGATAAAAAACACTCCTGATCTTCTCTACGTTAATAGAGCAGATTTACTGTCACCTGCAACAGACTCTGTTTTGCTGTTAAAAGGTGGTGCTCAGTATTTATTAATCAGGCCAGCGGTAAATAAGTGCAAAAGTCTACTGACAGTTTCCTTTCAGAGGGAAACATTTGGAGGACGTGTTTGCACAATTATATACCAAAGGAAGAAGTTCTTTAAGCCACTTTACGCAGTAATACCACTTCTGAACAAATGGTGTCACAAAACACAACAGTGCACCTCTACTGGGACGAACTGGTATTACAAGATGTGCTGGACTGCCCCCAGTCATTAGCGCTGTGTTGTCACTAGTTGTTTTGTCAACAAATTAGATCTAAATACTCCCATGTGGTCAAAAGTAGTGTTTGTGCTTGCAGTGGCAGCAGTAGTTGCTGTATGGAGGACGCACAGCTGGATTTATTTGCCACAATACAGGAAGACGTTTTTATTTTATACATCTGTTCCTAAACCACCCGTCTTTGGGCTTGTTATGTTTATACATGATTGTTTTGTTTTAAAGGATGCACCAGAGCTTCAGTTAGGATGCCATTATCTACAGCACTCACATTTAAGGACATTGAATTATTTTTTATGTTGTGAAACATAACAATATACTAGTTTTTGTGTTATAAATGTAAATATGAGGATCCAGGTTTTTGTGTTCTACCGAAATTGATCTTAATCAACTCACATGATTAACATGAGCAGATGTTGGCAGCCAGGAGCCTGGCTGTTTTAGAAATATAAACATTGAGGGTTTTCGGAGGTTTTCAGAGAACTCAAGTATTTACGAGTGAACTTTATAATTCGTGGTTGTAGAGGGCTTCACTCAAGTCTTTTAAATGCAGAGATTGGGATCTCCATTTGGTTTCTTCAGCATCTTCTTGTTTACCTTTCTCTGCAGGAACTGAGCAGCCAGTTGGAGTCTCAGGGTAAAATAGAGCCCACCTCCTTCCAGGATTTGGTGACAGCAATGGCCCAGCAGAACCTAGCCGCCGCCGAGGCAGCGGACCTGGAGTGGTACAAGAGCCGGCTGCAGGCCTGGGAGGCCGAGAAGAAGAATCTGATCCAGAGGGAGAAGGAGATGAGGGAGAAGTCTGAGCAGGAGAGACAGGAGCGTGCAGCCGCCTGGGCTGCAGCTCGGCAGGCGTAGAGACTCTTCATCCAGACCTGAATGAAGATCAATGACTGTCTACTGAGTGTGTGTTTTGGATTTGCTCATCGATAATACACCATACTTCAGTTACATTTGTACATACCAGTTATTGTTTATGTGCTTATCAACATGCTGTCAAAATAAAGCTTGACTTTCATTTGTATCAGAAATTCAGTCTAGCATTTCTAGTTTTTCTGTTGTGGCCTGTTGGATGATATTATTGGAGCAGATGCAGATAAGAGGTGTTTAGCTGATTGTTTGGTAATCTCATGTCAGCAGAGAGGCGAGAGCTGGGGGCTTCACACCCCCCCGTTTCCTCTCTGCTCACAGTCACCTTTGTCGTGCATTTGTATTCTCCGTGTGTGTGTGTCAAAAGCATCTTTGAAAATGTTTCTCGCAGAGGGAATGAAAAGTACGGAAGAGTATTAGGGCCACTTAAAAAAAATAAAAAGAATTCTGAGAAAAAAGTCAGAATTCTGACTTTAATCTCAGAATTCTGAGAAAAAAGTCAGAATTCTGAGAAAAAAGTCTCAGAAAAAAAAAAGTCAATTTAGAATCACCAATTAACCTAGCGTGCATGTTTTTGGACTGCGGGAGGAAGCCGGAGTACCCGGAGAGAACCCACGCAAGCACGGGGAGAACATGCAAACTCCACACAGAAAGGCCCCTGCCGGGCCTGGGAGTCGAACCGGGGACCTTCTTGCTGTGAGGCAACAGTGCTAACCACTAAGCCACCGTGCTGCCCCCAAAAAAAAAAGTTAAAAAAAAAAAAAAAAAGTCAGAATTCTGAGAATAAAGTCAGAATTCTGACTTTTTTCTCAGAATTCTGACTTTTTTCTCAGAATTCTGAGATTAAAGTCAGAATTCTGACTTTATTCTCAGAATTCTGACTTTTTTCTCAGAATTCTGAGATTAAAGTCAGAATTCTGACTTTTTTCTCAGAATTCTGACATTAAAGTCAGAATTCTGACTTTTTTCTCAGAATTCTGAGATTAAAGTCAGAATTCTGACTTTTTTCTCAGAATTCTTTTTATTTTTTTAAGTGGCCCTAATACTCTTCCGTAGAAAAGGGTATTTGCACACAAGAATTTGTTGATACAATCTCAAGAAAACCAAATTGTTTGCCTGAAAAGGAGTGCATTTATGATTAAAACCTTTCCTGGAAGGAAAAGGAAAAGTTAAACGGTATAGATTCAACCCTCCTGGAGTAGTCCTAAAATGTCCCTTCAGTGTTTAATAAAGCAAACGTAACATGAGAGTGCAGCATCAGCTAATACACATAAACGGCACTCAAGGAAAAACAGCACATGCCAGCCGATCAACTGCGTTGTTTGGGGAGTGATAAGATAATAGATCTTTGTAGAAGAAAACGTCGCCGTGGCCGAGCACGTAATGCATTCACTCCACATTATGTTGCTTCTATTCAGTATTCAGAGCATGGTCTCGGGAAAGCGCCTGGTATGCAGTCAAGGATGAATGAACAACACAAAAAGCTGAAACAAGAACCATTGTAATTCAGTGGCTCCTTATTGTGTTTCTGGAAACGGCTTTGCACGTCTGAATGTTATTACAGAGTCTAAAAATGAGAACTTGAAGGTGTCTCTGTACCTCCAGAAAATGAGCCAGATTACAGTAGTTTGCTGTAGATGTAAAAAATAAATCACAACTCTCCTGTCCAATGAGGCTCTACATTCGGGAAATATTTACACATTACACATTACCCAAAATGAGTACCTTATAAGTTACTAGCTTACTACCGTTACTTGCTGCTCAAGTGCTTCAACTGAAATTACTGTAAACATTTCTTGTATGTAGTTCCTTCACATACACCTGAAGGTGAAAGGTTACTGTAGTCGGGAGGATATGTTTAGTTGACAGAGCGACGTTCTGAGCCAAGAACAACAACAAAAATATTAAAATATCTATTTCATTCAAGCGTTGATGTTTTTTTTTATTTTTAACTGTGATTTTAAAATCCTAACAATGATATCTGCTGAGTGGTCCCCATCACCCTTTTTCTCTCCTCTTCTTGAGTTTGAGTTTAGAGTTTGAGTTTATTTTATTTATAACAGGGACAATACATATTAATGAACATATACATGTAAATATGCAAGATTATAGCCAACGGCTAATTTTCATCTTTAGTCCCTTCGGCAGGTTAATGTCAACAACATAAAATAATAAAATCAATAAAACAACAGTAACGACAAGTAGAACAGTTAGCTTCCATGGCCAGTAGGCAGGAGGAGCAATTACAAGAGAGAAAGCATGTCCTTAAAAACACAATAGGACAGAAAAGGAAAAGAAAAGCAAAAACAATGAAAAGTATAGTGGATCATGAAACATACAGGCCAAGGGTCAGGGGACCATACGAATTTCAGTAATATTAAATGCTAAAATTAGGTATCAAAGGGCTGATTAAAGTGCAGAGTGCTGAAGAGTTAAAGTGTTAGGTGCGTAATTATATTGCAGATTGCCCGATTGCACAGTAAATATAAAGTGCTATTTTAAATGCACAATACTCAGTACATATTACATTAATTAAATACCAGCAATGACAGTTTTATGGTACTGGGAGTACCCATTTTAGGAATATAAAGTGCGTCTTCTCTTTTCTACCTTCAGCTCAATCTACAGTTGTTAATTAGGAATAACTCATGAGGATAATTGTGCTTTATTGTTCTCGTAGTACACCTCAGTGTTTGCTGTCTATGTTTACAGTCATCTCTGTAGTACATCAACTAACCATAGTCATGATATACATATACATGAAGTACATATACTCTACAGCTAACAGAAAAAAATAAAATAAAAAATAAAAATTGCTACTAATAAATTCTGTCCTTAACAATACTGACAATATGTGTTTTCTCTCTCTCTTTTCTTCCTCTACCCTGCTGGCTGCTGCTCAAAGGTTTCTCTCCCACTGGGGGAGTTTTTTTCAGCAAACCCTGGTCAATAAAAATCTAACAGCAATCTCACTTAGTGAAACTGATATTGAATTAATTGGATGATCCAGCAAATTTCAAAGAGAATTTCTTCAGGCGGCAAATCCAACTTTAGGCTCAACTCACAGTACAGAACCACTGATGAAACAAATCCCAGTTTATTGGAGATTTATTTACATTTTCCAGCATTTTATCAAGAAACATGTAGAATGCTTGCAGCCTTTTTGTTTTAAAGATGACTTGGTGAAATTGTACAATTATCATGACTTGCATTGAAAGAAAAACATTGTAATGACCTATAGCTCAGTGAAATATCCGGAACAAACTAGACAAACGGATGTCCTGAAGTACATTGAACTTTTCCTCTTTTTTAGAGATAAGCATGGACTGAGTCCGTTCACTTCATGAAAACAAAACACCCCCCCCCCCCCAAAAAAAAACTTCATACAGTGAAACAGAGCTAATAGGAAATAATAAATCAATTTTTCCATTATTTGTTGTCAGCGCTTTGTCCTCAGTGTCAGCTTAGAAGTGCTAATATAAAAGCGATATGGGTGTATGTTTCTGGTCATTTTAGATGTGTGTTAATCCGGCCGATGAAGTCAACCAGGTGAGATATCAGGAAGTTTAACATTCACATCACTGGGACGGATGCCTGGATCCTTTCAAGTGTTTTTTCATGGAAAAAATGACAATGTTGGTTGAGAAGTGTCAATATAACAGAGAAAATGGCATGCATTAGCCACCATCAGTGTACAAACCTTTCAGCAGTGCCGGGAAAAGCTTATTTGTGAAATCAAGAAACTTCTGCTGGACTGAAAATGTGTAAAGAAAGCAACATATCCTTATCTAATCTGCTGGGCTCGGTTTGTGTTGTCTCTGAACACTTTGTTCATCTGAGTCTGCGGGTCAGCATTTCTCCTGCAGCTGATTTTTATCCACATGCAGCAAAGTTATATCTGTCCACAACTTGATTCAACAGAATTCAAGGCGTATTTTTGATTGATAATTGGGAGTTTATATATCTGGAAACCACAATGTGTGTTTTTCCTGCTTTGTGAAGCAGATTACAGGATGGGATGCTGCTGCTTGTATGACTCCTGCAGGCGGCCAGCAGACTCAAGTAAAACACGTTCATTAATCTTTCATTACTCATCAAGGTCAGCAGCTTCACAGTTAACATTTTAAAGAGATAAGTGAAATCAAATAATGTTTAATCTATTTGTTTGGAGGCTATGCATGCCTTTTATGTATTCTGACACGGGTTCAGATATTAAACTATTAAATTAGGGAGATGTTCAGAGGTAATTTGAAATTGAATTTATGTCTGATCCATTTCTCATTCTGTCATCACCAGTGTCTATGCATGATAGGCACAACCTTTTCAATCTGTGAATTTTTCTTTCAATGTGTGATTTAAAAAAATATATAATCAAAGGTTAAACTTTGGATGTTTTTTTTTGTTATTTTTCACTTTACAGGAATATGGAATTGTTCAATCTTAAAGTACCTCAATAAATAATCAGTGACAGTAGAGGTCCATAACAATCAGCATTTCCTTGTCTTATCTCGTTTTTTTTAAATATTTCTCCAGAAAACTACAGTTTACAGGAATTGTGTGCTTAGTTCTACTCCTTCATAAGACTGGAGCAAAACAGGCATAATACCTGATAAGCTCTGGCATTTAAATGTGTCCTCAGGAAATCTGGTCACAAGTGGCCAACACTAATGCAAGCCCTGGACAATTCACTCAGGACACGTTTGAAGGTTAGGGACACTTGTGTTCACCTTCTCTTTATAATCTGAACATGAAAGCACAGCAAAAGAAGCCCCTAAGCCTAATCTTCCATAAATCTAGTCAAAATTCTCTTTTTTTAAGCAAAAAATGTAAGAAAAAAATATTGACCAGAATTCATAAAACTGGCAAAATATTCTAAAATAGGCCCTTTATTTTTTTAAATTAATGCATTTTGTGCTTGTACTTAGAAATTAGTGATTACAGTGAGACAGCTTCAAAGGCCACTTAATAAACTCACTGAGCAGTTACACCTCCGAAACGAGTGAAATTGATGGTCATGTTTATTTGACACATTTGGATACACACTTTAATGCCGGGTGTGAACACACACACGCTAAGTGTCGGCCAGTTGTGATCAGATTTCCCAGCACTCATCTTAACGCAAGGTGTGAGACACACAGTGAAGGGCGACAGGCCAGGACTGGAGCTGGGCCGCCTGCATGAGGACTGCAGCCTCTGTAAAACCCACTGAGCTCTCCGGGGCTCCAAACTCTAGTCCAACTTAAGGTGATATCAAGAAATGTATGCTTTGCAGTTTTTAGATTATAGCCCCTACAGCAGGGATATTCAACTGGTGGCCCGCAGGCCACTTGCGGCCCGTCAGGAGCTTTTATGTGGCCCCAGGTCATATTTGAAAAAAGGGGGGGAAAGTAGTGTTGTCCCGATCGATCGGACGTCACTTCCGGCCGGCAAGTAAAACTAACATGGTTTACATATCGCATTTTGTTAATTAATAAAAGTTTAAGATGCTTGGTAGCCTTTTCAGTTGGTTAATGATTTATTGGACAGTGTTTGTACATGTTAATCTCTGTTGGAGATGTTTTTTACTACTTCGGATTATTTGCCAGTGTTGCACAGTGATAATGTTTGTCACATTATTTGTTATTAACCTCCGTTTATAGAGGACTTGTTTACATCATTAGGCTTCTAGGATTGGCCTGAAACTTTTTTCATTTGAATCTAGATGAGGACTTTGCATTTCAGATGAACTTCTAAGCCTCCTATAATTGCATGCGATTGTTTTGTTTTGCTGATATAATGCACAGGGAATTAATGTCATTAATAAAGGAGCTAATATGGTTAATATTTTGGTTGCTTATTTATAACATCAAACTGGCTACTATGGACTGAAATGCTTGTGCTCAATGCTTAGTATAATATTCAAATAAGGAAATCTTGGTGGAAAGTGGTGCTTTGTCATTATGGCGTGTTTTATTAAAAGTAGGTCAATATCAACTTCATTAAGTTTGCACAATGCACGGTTTCAAAATGAACTTGCATTTAAAATAATATTTCTTTATCTGAATATTATATTTAACATTCACAATGACTAAATCTGGAGACAATTAATACATCATTCATATGTAAACTAGACAGATATATTCTCCTGCTCATTCCTGAGCACAAATGTATCATATATACATAAATCTTCGTCTTTGAGTGCAAAATACATTTTGAAAACCGCCAAATTTTCCGCAGTGCAGCCCTCTCCATACAGTCTTTTTGCAGGTTGGCCCCCTGAATAATCTAGTTGAAGACCCCTGCCCTACAGGCATTTAGCTGGCATTTAAGGTGCTGTTAGGAGGATCTGATGATCTTCAATCCTTCCATCATTATTTTCTCGGGTCTCGTCTCTGCTACGATGTCGCTCTACAAGTTGATGTCTTCTTATAGACGTGGTTGAGCATGTGTGGCAGCGTGTCGTTACTGATCAAATGCTCTCAGCTCTGTCGATCTTTCTTTTTCTTCAGTGAACGGGCATTACCAGTGTTACCACCTGCGTTTTGGAGGTTTGGAAGCAGGTCTGAAGAAAGGGGGTTATACTTTTAAATTGTTTCTTTTCAAAATCTCCCTGTGTACGAAGTGATCTCAAGACCACGAGTTGTCCCCAGAGAATACAACACAAGGAACTACTGATTAGGGTCTTGTTTTCTTTACTGAGAAGCTCCGGCATCTGAGATTAAGTTGCTTTTCAATCTCCTAGTGAATAAAGCTTTTTGCTTTTGGTCCGTCTGATTGAGATCTTTATACAACACATCCAGTTTCCACAAAGTGGGGCCGAGAGCCAAGCACTACACCCCTGTAACCTTTGTGCAGCTTTGATTTGATACCCTTCTTAGCCCGGAATAACAAGCTGACTTCTGGCATACTTTCCCTCATTTCTCATGTTTTCCACTATTTAGCATTGTTGAAAAATATGTATCTTTTTAATCTTTTTTCTTTACTCGAGCCACAGCTGTTTTTCAGTCCTTTATAGGGCAATCCATCAAACATTTGGGATTTAAAATTATAACCAATACAGGATTGTTACCAAAGATTGCAGAATTCTTTCCATTTTTAACTTTAAAATATGTTGTTGTTGTTGTGTAAGTCAACTGAAATTACAATGTATGAAAGTCAATTGTAGAAATTTGACCTTTGGTACATATTTTTGACCACTAATTTGATTTTATATGATGCCTGGGTCACAAATTAAGTCTCAGCTCCGCATTTTCTACAACAGTACTTGGGTTTTTGAGTGTTTTATTTATTTATTTTTATAAATATTGGGGTGCTGCCTAAATGCTTGAACACAAGGCAAAATTACATGTAGTTTCCTCCTTTTTAAATATGAGAGGTGTTTTAAAATCCCTAAACTTTTTGATTGTTTGTTTGTTTTTTAATGAAAGTATTTAAAATGTCATATTTTGCATAATACTAAGAATTCTATTTAATATATGAGAAAAACCTTATCATTTACCAAGTCATATAGCGGGCTGTGTTTGCAAGAAATATACCTGGTCTTTTTGGGATATATTAGCCTTATCACTGACACAAACACACACACACGAAGAAAAAGAAAAAAAATGGTGATTGTCTAGGAATGATAACAAAGTCATTAATCAATTTGCTACGGCTGTATGTGGGATTTCTGCTGCATGAGCTGTTAAAACATTACATAGATTCTCCAAATTCTTGGCCAAATAAGTCAAGGTGCTCTGTGCACTCAAATCGGGGTTCTCAATTTAACCAGGAAAAAAATGTTTAGATGTGTTTGTAATGGCTGAACTTGAAGGCAGGGTTAAAAGCCGTCCGTCAGAGGGAAGGCAACCGAATGACTGGTGTAAACAGAATGAAAGGGCATGTACTTGGATAATCTCCAAACTCTCCAAACACGTGGCTAATCGCTGTGAGAAACGAGCTTGAATTTCAGATTGTGAGTTCAAAAAGTTTCTGCGTGTATTTGCAGCGCAGTCAGTATCTGACATGGGAAAGATGTGAGAGGACAAACTGACCCTTCAGTCAAACATCACCTTAGAAACATTGACCTGAAAAACTGCCAAAGATGTATCCAAAATAAAGTATGTACAAAAAGGAACAACCAGTCAGACATCATTCAGTCAATCACTCGGTAAAAAAAAGAAGTGCTCTAGTTTAATAATGATAATTTAAAGATAAAGCACTTTAAAAATGTACAGTTTTTAATTCATGTATCTGTGTTTAAGGTAAATTGTGGACTGTTAAAGACTCAAATTCACCTATCAGAAACGAATGATCCCTACTTTCCCTTCCCCTCTGAGAGGCATGGGACTCTGAGCTCTGCATGTGGACTTTTCCTGTCATGTGGCCAGTTATTTTTGTTGGGGAGAACAGTTTATTTTCTCCTCATGACGGCACTCGTTAGGAGCATGCTGGGATTGCTGATTAGAAATCTTGGTATAATGAAATATCCTGTCCAGGTTCACTCGCTGACAACTCCTGGCATCTCGGCTAAATGTGAAGAAAAAAATATGTCGTACGAACAAACTAGACAAACGGATGCCATGAACAACATTTTATGTATTCTGATTATTTTTTGTTTTTGTTTTAACCTGTTTGAATAAATAAATGAATCAAACATTGAACTTTTCCTCTTTTTTAGAGATAAGCATGCACTGAGTCTATTTACTTTGTAAAAACAAAACAAAACAAAACAAAACTTTAGACAGTGAAACAGAGCTAGTTGGAAATAATAAATAATTATATTTGTAATAATATTTTTCGTCAGCTTTTCATCCTCAGCCAGCTTAGAACTGCTACTGTAAAAGTGATATGAGTGTTCTATGTTGCTGGTGTCTAATAGGATTTCATACAATAATTTATTTATTTATTTAGATGAGTTAAAAGCATTTGATCAAACCAAAGATGCCTCAAGTAAAAGCTTGCTCCATCCATCCATCCATCCATCCATGCATCCATCCATCCATGCATCCATCCATCCATCCATCCATCCATCCATCCATCCATCCATCCATCCATCCATCCATCCATCCATCCATCCATCCATCCATCCACCCAGAGGTAGGTACGGTACAACCATGGAAATGAATATCAGGAAGTACCGGTAGATGTTTTATTTTGTCAGCATCCCTGCATGCTAATGCTTCATGAATGGGTCCATATATGCAAACTCTCCTAAATAAATATCCCTAATGGCAAAGAAGTTCAAGCTTTTAGTCAATTTAATGCAATAATCATGCTTTTAAAAGCGAGTGGCGTTTTTGCTTTGACTTATGTTTGTATGAGTTACTTCCCTCAGTTTCAACGATGGTAGCTGTAAGTGTAAAGATAGCATGGACCCATTTGTTTATTACTACAGCACTGTAAATAGCTAGATAGCTGTTAATTCATATGCTTTTGGGTAAATTATTAATATTTTCTGCACTGCCTTTGGGAGGAAACACAACAAGCTGAGGATAATAGGCATCATTCTTTAACAGTTAAAAATTAGCACTGGCAGAATATGCAAGAAAGTGTGCAGTATATTTGAAATGGAAATAATTGCTCGGCCACACATTTGGCCATCTCAGGGTACTTTGATTTCCACCTACACTCTTTAAAGTTTACATGTGAATAAAAAAGAAAATAAGAAAAATAAATCCCTTTCTTCTGACTGTTTACTTAAGTGTTTGAAGCAAACTAAAAAATTCTGAAATAACACAATCCTATCACCTTACTTAAGGTTGTTTAGTTCTGAAAATAAGTGATATTTTCAGAACTGCTGAGTTCTGTGACATTGCAGACCTGGATCAGAGTGGAGTGGGTTTGACTGCGTGGTCGTGCGTCCTGTTTGCTTTCCGTGCGGCGCTGTGATGGACCAGTAACCTGTCCAGTAACGCAGGCTCCACACCTCTTTGACCCTGAACAGGGTAAATCGGGTGTAAAAGAAGAATGAATGAATCCTCAAGGCTGTGGTTGAACCACCGCCTTCAGATATTTTTGTTTAAAAAAGAAATGAATCATGAGCTTAAGAAAATATGATAGGAGAAATTTGAAAGGACTTTGTGGAGGTTCTGACCTTGCTTACCCTCACGCAGACTCATTACCAAACAAGTTGGCTATAAAGTTAATGAGATCCTGCGTTTCTCACTTGTTTGGGGTTTTGCCCTTTGCCTGTCCACGTACACCATTTTCCCTTAATTATGCATCATCAGCAAGTAACAGTTTATCATTGTTTCAATGGGCAACTATGATCAACTAGCCATTTAATGATTAGCATTTTGAGTTCCTTTCTGGGTAAATGATTAGCACCATAATGCCGACATTAAATGTGACGCTACAAGAACAACCTGCAGCTTTGCAGGGTATTTGGGTTGTTTGAGAAGACTGACATTTTTACGGCATTTTGCCATGATCTGAGTCACAACTCTTTGGATATAAACTGTCTTTCTGGAAGGAAAATGATTGTGTAAAGTCCACATGGGTTTTGACATTTTGCCCTGAAGAAAAAGCCAGTTTTTGTGCTGTAGCAGGTTTTACAGCATACACTGTATTTAATACATGTCATCAGAAGAGATGTTGGCATTACATGAATATTTCATTTTCAGATTATTAAAGGTCATATTTGTAAAGGCATGAGAAGTTGGAAACAAGTACATTTAACAAATTCAGTAAGAGTCTAAACAAACGTAAGAATAGTTGCATCGGATGTAAGTTGTAAATAAAGACAAAAAGCTGGCCAGTCAGGAGCAGTTCAGACAGTTTACATGTGATTTTCTGGACTGCGGTTTTGTTATGTTGAGTCAGAACACATACGGATGTTATCTATAAATCTTCCAGCGTCCAGAATAAACACTTCCCAAGTCACTCTAAACTTTACATTTAAAAACAAGCTGCAGACAAACAGTCTTCAAGGACAACAGCCTGTCCACCTGGACTTATTCTCAGAGATGCCAGGAATTATCGCTTTACCTCACAGTAACTCCACGGCTGTGTTTGGAAGGGACAGCTCAATGGATGTACCTGCCAAGATGATTGCTAAAGTTTTACCTGAAGAAACAAAACACATTTCAGTGGGTGCTCCGCGACTACGTCCAGGCTCAACAGCCTGGGGCTAAATGGATGGGAAAAAAACTCATATTTATTAAACTCTGTTAAGATTGAATAAGAATAAATGACTATGAGTTAAAAAAGAAAAATTGTATTGAACCTATTCCTAAATTAAATATTTACTAAAGTAATTGAAATATAAATGAAGCACTGCAACGCTAAAGAGAATTTGATCAGTACCTGGCAGCCTGAACGAGAAGGTTTTCACAAACATCCCGCAGAGTAATGGAGTAAAATTGATGTCTCCTTTGCTGGTGTAAAAGTTTAAACACTTTATAAATCAAGTGTTTCAAGGTATCCAAAAACCACAAAGGCTGAGTTTGGTAATCAGAAGGATAACAGGCTGGACTGCTGACTCAGCAGCACAAGACAATCTGGCCCAGGACTGGGGACAGGGGTGAGAGATGACAGATGTGAGGCAGTCACGCAGTTCCAACATATTAGCGTAGTCACACATGGTGGGAAGGCAGATACAAGTGATATTTGAAACCACATACTACACAACTAGTGCATACTTATTTTGCCAAAGTGTTGTGTGCACTACCCAGGATGCAAAAAAACTGTACAATCTGCAGTACGCGAGAAATGCCCAGATGGTGCGCTACTTCTGGGAAAATATCCAGTCTGCAGATGACCAGTCTACCATGTATTCAGTACAGCATAAACCCATTACAGGAGCCATAAAACCGGCTTCCTGGTATGCCATTGCATCAGTCACTTTTACAGGGGCTTTTCATGGGGAGAATGCCATTTAAAAAAGGGCCAAAGACAAGAAAAGAACATGAAGTGACCACAATATCACAGGAAGTTACATGAAACATGATACATTTTATTTTTTTATTTTTTTTTATTTCACCTTTATTTAACCAGATAAAAAAGACCCATTGAGGCAAGACCTCTTTTCCAAGGGTGACCTGGCCAAGGAAGGCAGCAGCACATGTCCACACTCAAATAACAGCAATCACGTAATAAACATTAAAATGAGAGTGCAAACTGTTTAGCAAATAAAGTGCAATAGTGGTGACTTCAATAATATGTAAAAAACAACAACTTCAGAAATAATTTAAAATTTAAGAACACGGGGACATGTAGTTTAAAAACACAGGCACTGCCGAAAGGATTCTCGTTGTCGGTTTTTAAGAAGTGAGCAAAAGGCTTCAAATGAAACAAGTTCAGGCATTTTCAGTTCAAATTGGAGGGTATTCCATGCAGAGGGTGCAGAGAAACTAAAAGCTTTTTTCCCCAAGTTAGTCCGAACACGAAGAACAGCCAGGTGCAAAGTGTCATTCGACCTTAAAGCATAATGGCTTTTAGTTCTCTGAAGAAATAAACATAAATAACCAGGAACCAAGCCAAGAAGAGCCTTATAAATCAGAGTCATCCAGTGTGTAAACCGTCTAACATTCAGAGAAGGCAAGCCAGCCATAAATGGTACAAAAAAGAAATGATACAGGCTTTTTGGGGGGTATTTTAACCTAGTGCCATCATAAATAATATCTTATTGAATATTACGGAATATTTCTTCATTCATTCATTCATTCATTCATTCATTCATTCATTCATTCATTCATTCATTCATTCATTCATTCATTCATTCATTCATATTATTTTTTGCACCCTTGTAACATCAGCTTAACTTTAAAACTGATAGCTTGATAAATATGGAATTATATTTATTCTCTACATGTTCCTGTATGTGTATTGATATATGATGCAATCTGAAGATTATAGCTGAAACCAGCAGTTGAACACATCTCAGTCTTGTGTCATGGTAAATCAATAAACAAGCTCAAATAATAACATCTTTGTGGCCGCTCTATCGTGCAGTGCATTTGAAAGTAATATGTTTTAAAGGCTTAAGTTACAAGCAGTTCTGTTTGTTAAAATTCTTTTCACATTTTGGTAATAAACAATGAATTGTAAAAGTGTTCTGAGATTAATTTCAAAAACATCTACCCCATGTGGAGGCTGGAGCACTGCAAAATACACCCAATTACTTTTATGCAACAGTTTTATTAGTTCAAGGGAAATGATTTGTCACGCTTTCTCCCATTCAAGCAGAAATCCTGTCTTTCGGTAATAGTTGCTTGCACTTGTCTCATGTACGCCCAGTTTGTGTGGTAATTGTACTCCTCCAGATAAAAGCGGAGGTGGTTGTAGTTACATCAGTGCATCAGCATTTGAACAGCCAAGAACACACCAAACATCGGTGTGGTCCAGAAAAGAAACTCTTGTATTTGACAAGGTCAGAACCAAAAAAAAGAGTATAACATGAAGTAAAAAAAAGAGTTCATACTCATGTGTGGTTTCCTCTTTGTTGGCAGTAAAGGTGAACAGAAGAGGTGGTTTGATGCTTTATTACTCGGAAGAACATGATGAAACTCTGTTCATCCCTGGCTTGCAGTTATCTTATCTGCCTGTGTTGTGTGCCCCTTTTACACTAGACTGTATCCAATCTGTAGCCGAGAAGTTAGCTGGAAGTGTCTGTTCATGTGTTAACGTGATCTGGAGGAAGTTAAAATGAAGGGCCTAAATATTTTGTATGATTTTTTCAAAATTCACCTAATTATTAAAAATGTTCTCAGGAATCACCAATGTAATCTCTAATCTGAGATTTATTTTGCTACATGTCATGAACCAACATTATGCATTAGTCTACATGGTTACTGCATTTCCCAACCAACTAAATCTATTTGTTTAGTCACTTTTTCATGAAATGCCATTTGACAATTGTACTTCCAAAAGACAATTCTTTCTCACAGTCTCCAGACTTTTCTTGGTAAAAGTTCCTGATCTGAACAGATTAAACAAACCAACAGAGCTAATATAACATTAGTGGCTTTTATAAATGTTGTGGGATTTTGTGAACTGGACAGAGCCAGGTTTATCTTCTTCTCAATTCCAGGCCTTCCAGTCTTAACTAAACATACACCGGCCTTAGCTTTCATATTTATCTTACACATCTTAGCTGTTTCATTGGCAGGAATATGAATCGTGCTAAGAGAGTTTTGTCAGTTGTGAAATGCGTGGGTGTCTTGTGAAACCGTTCATCTCTGCCACCAATTCTACATACTGTAATTAAACCTGGAATGATGAGGGATGATGAAAGATGACCTGGAATAAGGAAACAACACTGAATGTGCCTGTACCTGTCCACAGTAATCATCTCACTCCACAGATTACAGCTCTTTTGCTTTTCTTTTAACAGAAAGCCCCACGGCAAACCATTATCTCATGTCCCAAGCACTGTACAACATCACAGAGGGCATTGTTGCCAAGGTCATCACACGGCGCTACACCTAAATACAGTGTCCTGCACACCTGTAACTGCATTTACAGTTTCTCTTCTTTGCTGTGATTGTTTCATAAGTAACAAAGTCAAACCCCAAATTTCGCAAAAAGGAATTTTTTCCACCAAACGCCACCAAATTCCTTTCCACAACACAATCCAGTAATTGTTTGGCAGTGGAATAAAGCAAGAGATGATATTGTGTGTTTGGAAGGTATTTTTTTCCTGTTCTTTTGTTTTTTTTACACCACAAAGTTGCTTCAAAAAAACCAAACGTAATAACAAAAAGTGCAATTGTGTGCCTACGATAAGTGTGCTGCGGCTGTATTTACAGGAACATGGATTATTTCAGCAGAGCTGGTGGTCATTACCTCGAGTCGCAAGCATGAACCCCCACGCAGGTTATCTGGCTTCAACGAACAAATCCAGGAAAAGCACATTCATATGAAGCTTAATCTCTCAAATCTACTTACAGCTCATTCTGTAAGGTCTGAGACTTGTCATGCAAGTGCAGAAACAAACAAGCGGTGGCAGAAATCACACTTTACGCACAGCTGTTATATAACAACTGCGTTTTGTTGACGTGTTGAGGCCACTAGTATACAATCAACCCTGAACAACATGGTTGGAAAAAAAAACACAAAAAACTTTTTTCCAGGCTGTGAAACACCCGTCTTCGCAGGTTTCCCCTCGTTCTGTGTCATTGACTGAATGTGACAACAATGAAAACAAGAACAGTGTTTTCAAAGTGAGCGGGGTCACTGAATGGATGACGTAACGCAACAGCGCTCAAGGTTTCTGAGTTGAACATGGTCCATCACAGTCTAAGAAAAGCCTGACAGGGGGACGTTTCTCCTTTTCTTCTTAAATAATCAGGCTGATGTGCACGATGTTATGTGTGAAAATATACAGACAACATGGCAACTCATTTGTTACGTCTTATCACTCCCACTGCTGATTAACCCCACCCACCTGAGTGTGGTGATGCTGCTTTTTGTTAAGGCAAGTCTGGATCATGAATAGTCATGCTTCATAATGGTCGTGGAGCCCAGCAGGAATGCAAACACCTTAGTCACTCAGGTGTTTATTAACCATTTCAAGCTATTCATCACTTTGTGATGTGATGTGTGCATCAGTGAGCTATACTCTGACCAGTCCGTGTACATGCATTAATAACTAAAAGTAGGAAAGTTGTGTTTCTTTTAAGCCTAAAGGAGAAAAAATATAAATAGAAACAGAAATGCAGTCACCACTGCACCAATCTTCATCTCATCCTGTTCCATTATTTGTTACCCTGGACAAAACACCACCCAAACATTAAGGCCCTGTCCCAATACTCCCCCTAGCCCTAGTTTTCAGCCCTACCCTTAAATTTTGCACGTTCCCGTGAGGGTAGTGGTGTCCCAATTCCTCTTTCCACCTAGGGGTAGTGAAGAAAACGAGTGTAATGGCTATGAATGTGGCGGACATTTCTTATTTTTTAGTGAATAAAATCAATATTTTGAGTTAGTTTCTGCATAAAAATGCGTTTTGATTACATTTCTAGCGAGAAAAATATATTTTACTTTCATAATATTCACTCAGTGAATGTACATAATCACTCGTTTGCCCGTTGTTGCGAAGTCTTTTTCAAACCTCGCCAGAATAAAAGCTGATTTATGGCTCTGCGTTACACCAACGCAGAGCCTACGGCGTAGGTTACGCGGCGACGCGCGCCATACGCCCTACCCTACGCCGTAACCTACGCCGTAGGCTCTGCGTCGATTTAACGCGGAACCATAAATCAGCTCCCGAGCCGGCAGGCAGGCAGAAATCCCGAAATTTTCGGAGCAAATTTCTTAACAGGCGTAGCTACAACTGTTAGATTTCATCTATTAAACCAACATTTATCTTCCTAAATGATTTATTTCAGCCAGCGGTAATTCTCCACAGAGCTGCAGGTTTCTCCCCGGGACGATGGCGCAGGTTGACCTGGCGATCACGTCTGTACGTGAGCTGCTGCTGCTCCGAGCCGGCGGCTCTTCTCATCGCCGAAAACATCGGGTCAAATTTCTTAACAGGCGTTATTTGGATAAACTGAGCCCAGGTTGGGGATCTTAACGGTTACTTTTACACCTTAAAAAATATTAAAACTTAATAAAGTGGCATATTAACAGCGCTACAGCTGAAATTAAAACAGCTTTTGGCTCTGGGCTTCCTGATTTTAGGGGTGGTGCTGAAAGTAGGAGTAGTGGGTGTATTGGGACAGGGCCCTGGGAAGATTTCAAGTGCCCTAAAATCTGTGGCTTCTTTTTTAGGGGTAGTGGTAGTGAGGGAGGGCTAGTGGAAGAAAGTAGGGGGGGTATTGGGATTGGCCTTAAATCTCCTTTTACTTCTTGCAGCATCATAAAGAAATGCAAGCCTTGCTCGAGACCTTCAACCTCGTTGTTTTCATTGGTTTGAGAAATGTCTTATTCCAGGTCACAGAGTGTCATCTATTTTTGCAGTGTAGATAACAGAACCGGCCATCTGGGGAGGGACACAGTCTTCGGCTCTGCCGCTTAACGGGACTTCGTGTTTATTTGCTCTGCAGTGAACTGAATTTTAACGTCCTGATCAAATGTTTTCAAAACAACATGATCACGGGAACGCTTTTTTCGAGAACATGATTCAATATTAACAGGACCCAGAGCCAAACATTTTTAGAGGATCTTTGATCTCTTTGACTGAAGGATGCCTTACATTTTCATGATTGCATTAGTATGTAACATGAACTGGCCAACATACGGTGAGAGAACTGGTGATTAGATTTTGTGGTTTATTATTAGATTATAGTTTATCATAGATAATTATGGAACTAAAAAAATGTTGATTTTTTTCATCAAATCAGCCCTAATTTGAATTAATGGCAGCAAATACATTTAAAGCAACCTTTCTCTGAATTTGCTATTGAGGAACTGTTGTGTGTTTGAGTGTAAATCGTATTATTTATTGCAGCACAGACATGTTCAAAAGACAAGACAAGAACACAAATGCAATCTTAATGTTGTATCAAAGGGTGCAGCAGAAACAACAAATTATTCAAGAAATCAGAACAGATGGAGGTAAGCACAGAATACACAAAGAAAGGAGCTGGGAAAGGCAGGTAATCCCCCGAAGGGGAGATATATATGAAGGCTGAAAAGTAAATGTCATAAGCAAGACAGGGCATGGGCATTTTGAACATAAAACATGAAAACAAAACTTTGATCAACAAAACATGACGTAGAATAATGCTCAACAGAACTTTACAATTATGAATTGATCTAACTTCTTTTTCCGGGTCCTTTTGTCCCAGACAAATATGTTATGAATCTTGGATTCCCACAAACAAATATTTTAAAATCCTGTTATTAACACTAGTTTAACTGACATGAACCAGCAGAGGTGTCAAGTAACAAAGTACAAATACTTCGTTACCTTACTTAAGTAGAAATTTTGGTTATCTATACTTCACTGGAGTAATTATTTTTCAGACCACTTTTTACTTTTACTCCTTACATTTTCACGCAATTATCTGTACTTTTTACTCCTTACATTTTAAAAACAGCCTCGTTACTCTATTTCATTTCGGCCTTTAAAAAAAAACTATCCAGTTAAATTGCTCCATCCGGATAGAGTGAATTTGGTTGTGGTTGTTTCAGATGTTCTTGTCCAGTTTTGTTCTTACATCCGTTCCCTCAGATTCCTGCAACTAAACTTGGATGTACATTCCAATAAAGGTTAGGATAAATGATAACATGCCTCTGAAGTTTGACTTTTTGCACCATTACAATACTTATAGGCAACTAGTCATCATATCTTCTGCTCTCTGAAACACATGTTAATGCTCAATAGTACACATATATGATTCTTTAATATATTTGCATTATACTAAGATGCATTCATTTTCAATGGCTTTTGTCCTTAATGGCTTTTCCCCCCTTACATTACTTTTACCTTTATACTTTAAGTAGTTTTGAAACCACTACTTTTATACTTTTACTTGAGTAAAAAACTTGAGTTGATACTTCAACTTCTACAGGAGTATTTTTAAACTCTAGTATCTATACTTCTACCTGAGTAATGAATGTGAATACTTTTGACACCTCTGTGAACCAGGAGTAAGTGTCTCAAAAACAAGCACAAGATAAATCTGACTTCTTTTTCCTTCGCCTTCTGGGAGTCACGTATAAAGCACATTCATAGGACCTCGAATACTAACCTTATTTTTCAAGATTTTATGAGAGTTTGGCACAGAACCTGCACGGGATAGCACAAGTAAACAGCTGATCGAGGCTGTGTAGTGAAATGAAGGGGAGGGACTGAACCCTGCAGGAAGCTTGAAGGCAGAGCCCAATTTCACTGAACTCACTAGTGTCTGCCAAACTTTACCTCTCCTGGTGAGTGAAACCGCCTCTGTTTTTGCACAGCAGCTCAGGATCTGATAAGGAAACAACCCCGGAGAGGAGCGCGGCGGCGTGGAGAGGATGCTCTGGAGCTGGATGAATGTTTATAGACGACAGTCTTCAAAACAGTTTCAAAACTGTTTCTCTCTCGTTATTATGACAATGTTGCCTAATTTTCATCTAAGTGCAGTTAAGTTTTTTCCTCCGAACTGGTCTTAAAAAAGCGTAATTTCATTTCACTCAGTCTTGGACGTTTTTTGGACACAGCGATGAACAACCAGTCGATGACGGGGAGGACCATGGTCCCGACCATTCCGTCCATTATGTTCATTTTCGGGGTGGTTGGGAATGTCATCGCCATCGTGGTGCTGTGTAAAACCCGCAGAGAGCAGAAGGAGACGACTTTCTACACGTTGGTGTGCGGGCTGGCGGTGACGGACCTGCTGGGCACGCTGCTGGCCAGCCCCGTCACCATCGCCACCTACGTGAAGGGCTCCTGGCCCGGGGACGAGCCGCTGTGCCAGTACTTCGGCTTCACCATGCTCTTCTTCTCCCTGGCCGGGCTCAGCATCATCTGCGCCATGTCGGTGGACAGATACATCGCCATAAACCATGCCTATTTTTACAACGACTACGTGCACCAGAAGCTCGCCGGATTTACGCTCGTCGCCATCTACGTGTCCAACGCGCTGTTTTGCGCGCTGCCCATCGTGGGCTTCGGCCAGGTGAGCAGGGGCGGCAATTGGGTATGGCAAGGTACGGCAGCCGCCACACCTTGGCTTCAAGGGAAAATGTAAATGTTTGTTTTTTAAATACATTTATGGAATTACTCTGTGTCTATTTGTATTGATTATTCTATTACTTAATACATATAGAATAACTAAAAATGCAAATCAGAACATGATCGATTTCACTAGTTATTATACACTGCAAAAACTGAAAATCTTAACAAGAATATTTGTCTTATTTCTAGTTGAAATATCAAAAAAAAAATCTCATTACATTTAAGACAAGACTCAAAAACAACAATTTTCACCTGTTTCAAGTAGATTTTCACAGTGGAACAAGATTTTTTTGCTTGTAATGAGAAGATAAATCTTGTCCCACTGGCAGATTTTTCTACTTATTTCAAATGAAAATTTACTTGAAACAGGTGAAAATGGTCAAATAAGTTATTTTTCTGGTGTTGGCTCTTGTTTTAAGTGTAATGAGATTTTTTGACTAAAAATGAGACATTTTAACTAGAAATAAGACAAATATTCCTGGTAAGATTTTGAGTTTTTGCAGTGAGTGAGACTGCATTTGGAAAAATGTTCTTGACCACACAGATAAGCTACATAGCAGACTTCTGTGATGAGTATTTGCTGGACGTGTTGATTGATACTCTAGTTAAGTTCTGTGACTCGTAACCTTGCCATACCTTAGCTTTCACTGAATTGACGCCACTGCAGGTGAGGAAGCAGTACCCGCAGACCTGGTGCTTCCTTGAGTGGAGGAGCAACCGCAGCAGCGACGCCGCCTACTCCTACATGTACGCGGGATCCAGCTCCCTGCTCATCCTCGCCACGGTCATCTGCAACGTGCTGGTGTGCGTGGCTCTGATCCGGATGCACCGGCGCTTCGTGCGCAGGATGTCTCTGGGAAACGAGCTGGCGCGCAGCGCGGACGCGCGGAGGAGACGCGGCTCCTCCGGCCGCCTGGCCGGCGCGGAGATCCAGATGGTCATCCTGCTCATAGGCACTTCGGCCGTGGTGCTCATTTGCTCCATCCCGCTTGTGGTAAGTCCTCTTTTTTTGCGTACATGTCACCATTAAGCGCATTTTACGCACCGTTCTTTCAAATGCGTTTTAAGCATGAATTATGGTTCTGCGTTATATCGACGCAGAAGGTACGCAGTAGGGGCGCGTGTCGCCGCGTAACCTACGGCGTAGGCTCTGCGTTGGTGTAACGCGGACCATAAATCACCCTTTACGCATAGAGACCAATTTAAAGGATCACAATTATTTTTTGTGATCAAATGTTTTTATTTATTTTTCATGATTTTCTTATTATCAACGGTGGCATCCACAATGATGTTAAACAAACATTAACACATATTCTCACCCCCTTCCAAACCCACCCCTTGGGCCTAAGCATTCGATGAAAATACTTGATAATAAAGAAAAACAGAAAAAAAGATAATACAAAGATAATAGAACAAAGGACAAAAAAACAAACAAAGGCAAAACATAATAATATAAAAAACTGGACAAGGATAGCTGCAACAAGGTCTATATCAGGGGTCACCAATCCTGGTCCTCGAGGGCCAGTGTCCCTGCAGGTTTTAGATGTTTCCCTCCTTTAACACACCTGATTCTAATTAATCATCGTCATCAGCTTGTCATCCATGGCTGCACAATTCTGTTGATGACACAGTCACTTGTATCATGGTGCAATGAAGCAGGGAAACATCTAAAACCTGCAGGACACCGGCCCTCGAGGACCAGGGTTGGTGACCCCTGGTCTATATCAATTTTAAATACATCTTTCAAGTTTACCCATAATTTTATCTGCTGCCATATACCAAAATAAAATATGTTGTTGTTTTGCGTTATGGATTCGGGCTGTAGATATTTCCAGATAGATAATGTCAAGAAAAGTCAGATACCAATGGAAGATGTTAAGCGTGTGTGGTGGTTTCCATCTTACTGCTATTATCTTTTTTGCTGCTGTTAGAAGAAGCACAATTATTAAAATCCACGGAGTAACTGAAAGCATAGTATAATGCAATTAAGGTGGTCCTCTACAACTTTTCCCACGTTTTATAAATAGGCTACTATTATTTATCAATCATCCAAGAGGATGATTAGAGATTATTAGTTCATTCATAATTCACATGCACGTCCAAATCTGCAATGCCAACCCAGAAACTGCACTTTTCTGTCTTTCAGGCCCGGGTGTTTTTGAACCAGCTGTATAAGACTCCAGTGGAGCTGCGGCTGGACAAGAATCCCGACCTCCAAGCCATACGGTTCGCCTCCTTCAATCCCATCCTTGACCCCTGGATCTACATCCTTCTCCGCAAGGCTGTTTTCCTCAAGCTTATTGAAAAAATCAAGTGTCTGTTCTGCAAAATAGGAGCAAGAAGGCAACAGAGACAGGGAACCTTCCAGTGCATAGATGCGCATCAAGTCTCCTCAGTCATCTCTAACCGGGAATCTGGCTCCTTCGTGTCCCGTGACCTGCGAGATGTCTCAAGCACTTCTCAGACGTTTCTCTATCTACCAGAGAGAAGACAGCTATGCGCTGAGAGTTGCCAGAACACAGAAAAGGTCGGTGGTTTGAAGACCTCTTCCCTCAGAAACTCTCAAGCCTCTTTTTCATCTGAGAAGAGCAGCACCGAGGCTCACACTGAAGAAGGGACAACTGCAGTCACAGCTCACTCAGCTCTGCCTTGCCCAAAAGATCCGACATTGCAGGTGACACTGAACACAGAGACAGTCGAGGAAAAGTGCATCTGAATGTTCTCTGATTCAGGAGAGTGTTTTAATATTGCTCCTGAGGTAGATGTTTACTGATTTACTCCTCCATAGGAGAATATTTAAATCCACGAGGAAAGGCACATAAATGTAATGAATACCCTTCTTGTGGAGTCAGGCACATGTGTGAAAACGTGCTGTTAATACGAGCTCTCAGCTACCTCAGATAACTATCCCCAGCTACACAAGCCAATTCTGTCACTTTGTCCAAGACAGATGTTCTGCAGGGATAACTGGTAGAAAACTGATCTGTCTTCAGTTCTTTGACTGTGCCCAGTTATGACAGCTTTCCTGTAAAGCTGATGTAGACAGAAAATCAGGAGTGAGTCACAGTTGTGGTCAGTACAGCAGATGAAAACAAACCCAAAATGTCTCTAAAGAGTTGTCACTTGCACTTGAGCTGCCAATACTGAAGCATACTTAGAGTAACTACGTTCTTCTGAAGAATGTGGTGTCATGAATCATTTACAATAGCATTTAGTTTAAGTAACACTGATTCTTTAATTCCTTTCCCACAAAAACATGGCATCTCAAATTATATTAAACAGTTTTTCATTTTGAAGGTACACAGATTCATGGTCCATTGCAGACTTGGACTCGTGAATGTTACTTCCCACACTAGAAAAAACGAGTGGAAGTAGGCGGGCAGATGTTCATTAGAAGCCCACAGAGGATGTTTTTTACATTAAAACATTGGTTTCAATTTTGTTTGAAGGAATATTTGCTTTTTAGGAAGCACTGTCTAGGTCTTGTAGTCTCCCGTCTTTTCTATTGTGAGAAAAAAAAAAACAACCAACTAAAGTAGCTTCCATTCCCGTTCCTGTCAAGTCTTGGAACAACTCAGAGCTGCAGTGGACGTCATAGTGTAAGAGCAAGTGATGACAGAAAAGAAACAGAGAAAATTAGCAAAAAAGAGACCAAACAAGGGTAAAGAGGCATGTATGGTTCAAAGTAGCAGCTTAAAGATCTACATCATAGTAGTTGGCATTTATATTTATACTGTAGGTTGCAGTCCTGAGCGTCATTTCCTTTACTGCCTTCAGCTTAGCCATAGCAATGGAGCAAATAAAGCATTTATCATGTCAGATAGAGCTAATGAATGTTGAGCTGGAGTAATTCTTACTGACATTTCAGAAATCTAGTGTTCTTCTTTGCTTAAAAACGATAAAGAAGAAGTAGCAGAAGAGGCAAAGAAAGAACCAAACAGACCGATCACTACTGGTCCACATTAACCTGACGCATGGTTACATTTCTGGGGAGCTATTATGGGACGCCGTTCCCAGTAACGGTCAACAGAATTGGTATGATGAAGATGCATTGGAAACACCCACTGTCAAGTGTTACCACAACGTATGTGAGTGCAGCGTTAAGTCTTAAAAATAAAATTAGAATCAACTTAACCTCCACGCATAGGATTTACAAAAGCTTATTTGTGTTGGTTTGATGTGGTGTATTAAGATGTCAGCTAGAGAAAAATTGTGCGCTTGATTTAAAAAACTGCATAGACTTTTTTTTTTTTTTTTTAGTAAATAGATTCTTCTCCAGGAGAAGGTTTTTATTAATAAATGAAAACTCTATTGGGGTTATCAAGTCAGATGAAGTACTTGTGCAAAGTTATGAATTATATGTAATGCTTTAGTTTGAGCAGTATATCATGGTGGCAACTTCAAGAATCCCGTGATGTTAAGAGCTAAATGTATAGAAAAAATTATTCCAAATACGTCTTTGGTACGCAAATTTGTCCTCAAATATCAAACTGTAAAAAAGCAGCAGCGCCTCCAGGAACCCCAGATTAAATTTGCAAACTTTTTATCCAAGTTTCAAATATATATTCAATAAAAAATAACCCATAACAGAAGAAAATTCAGCAATTATCATATTTAAGAAGTTGGTACCAGAGTATGTTTGGCATCTTTACTCGAACAACAGTTAAACAATCATCTTTGTTATCATTCTGAATTTAAATACATACAGTAAGAACCCCACCAAACCATTTTTTTTGCACATTTTGAGGAATTCTTTTCTTTTAAATTCCTTTAATGGAAGTTGACCCCTTCTGCTGGCGTCCTGTCGTTACAGTATACAACAGACTGAACTTCTGAACTTTTATTTCAGCTTCAGCTATTTCAACTCAAATGAGCTTTTGTTTCTTGGTTTCAGCAGGTTTCAGCTCTCGGGCTCATGCTTTGCTTTCTTCTTGCAATCACTAAATTGTCTTAGATTGTTTACTAATGGTGCAATTACATTCCAGCTATTATTTTTGGAGAATGACACACCCTAATATCTGGCTGAAGTCGGAGTCTGCTAAGGAAGGCCTTATAAGTTATTTCTAAGCGTTAAATTATGCACTTTATTTTGTATTTTATTCATATTGAAATCTGCGGAGAAATATGCTATCATATCTTTTATTTTTGGTGTCTATCTGTAAACATGACTGTGTGTGTGAGAGTTAATAACCAAAAACATCTGAATGATCAAGAATATAAATATGTACAATTTATGATGCAGCTGTAAATGAATGCACATGCCATTGTTTCACAAAAATATGGCTTTGACATGTTTTGATATGTTGTCATCATAAAGACAAACTTTATAAAACACTATGAGCACCAGCTGTCGTGCTCAATACGCTTTCTTTTTTCTTTGTTTTAGATTTGATGCAATCATCTCATGACCCCTATTAGCTCAGACAAACAACTCTGGGAAGGGGACGCTACGATTTTTCCAACATTTACGGACAATAAACAAAAGCGTAACAGACTGTTTCAACAAAACTAATGCTGGATAACACAGAGAAAGAACTAAAAACAGTCTGAGCTCTAATGGAAAAAGAAAAAAAAATCAGGGTCTCAGGAAGTAGACCTGGCTGACGGAGAGCTTCTCTCTTCAGAAAATAAACACAACATAAGGCTCCGATTCACTGCGCTTAAGCTTAAACAAGCACTGGCTCGGGCGAAGACAGTGTCAGAGTATCCTCGAGACTCTGGGAACAAGACACAGTCATTAAAATGTGAAAAAAAACAGTAGAGCAGTGAGACCTTGTGGTTTGCAGAGCAGTTAATTTAATCATTCAGCAATTTGATCCCTTTTAATCAGCAGAATATGCGGTACAAATGGTCAACCTGAAGCTTATATTTGCTGTTTGTGCAAACATCCTCTACAATTGGCAAAGGATTGTCTTATTGACCTCCGGCAGATTGAAAGACAAAGATTTAGTTTGTAGCTTTGAAGTGGTGATATTAAGATAAGAGGACAGTAAGTGATGGACAAGCTGACGTGTGCTGTTTCAAAGCTGGGAAGCTGCTTTACGTCGGTGGGGTCGTCCTGTGACACGGTACAAACAGCAGAAAGCACCTGCTGCTTCCTCGCGTCCGCTGTCATCTTCAGTTAAGAAGGACACAAAACAATCACACACGCAACCGATGGAGATATCCCAGGACAACAACTGAGCCGATGCAGGAGCTCCATTATTTCCTCTTTCCTTCAGACTAAAAAACAGGAATGAAAACTTATCTAGAAAAGGAAAAAACAAACAAACATGAGCTCAGTTCTAATGAGCGACCCGAGTAGTGAAGGGGTTCCTGGATGAATATTATCACTTCAGGGGAAAAGTTCCAACCATTATTCCAACCATTTTTATCATAGTTTTAGTTCCATTTTGCTGAATGTCCGCTATCAGCTCAGATAGTTTTCATTCATTATACATTTGAGTCCCAAAAATAAGAGAGCTCGGATTATGATGTGTGAGTTATCCGGAGACGGCCTTTAATCCAAATCTATTTGAGAGTAAGATTTTCAGTTCCCTTAAATCCATCCTCCACATTTAGATTTATATAGCTGAATGTTATGTGGCTTGAGTGAGTACCCTACATATTTTTCATGGATTACATGACTTTCTAGTAATTTATTTCAGTGTGAGGTTGGTTTTCGTGCTTGTACGGCATTATGAGTCTTTGCAGACATATAAATGAATAAAAATCACTACATAAAACAACCGCGGCACCCAGAAGTGCCATTTCCTGACATTTATAATGTAATTTCATTAATGAAATATAAATGGTGAAGTATTTAATGTTGGAAATATTCATTACTTATAAGCCTATTGAACAGCATGTTTTGTCTAGAACTATTGAAAATGGAAGTACTGAAATTGTTTATTAATAAGAACATCTTCAAAGATTATAAAATCCTCACAATAGCAATCTCTGCTTGGCCGGCATTGGCAGAAATGTTCAAACAGGCTATGTCTTGATGAGTCGATCTAAGATTCAAAGTTGTAAAATCTGCATGGAAACGAGAACACATCTTAAAAGCTATTTTTCCGTCACACAAAAACATTTCAAAGTTGAAAAAATTATGAACTTACTCCTCATAGGTTTCGACGGATGCAAAATGCAGAATACGTGTTGGAGTATTTCATTTCACTGATTTGACTCATCTGATTTTAGCCGGGCTGTTTGGTCACAAAAATCCAATGAATCGTGTTACTTCAGAGTATGGTCCTACATAAATGATAAGTGGAAGTGTGACACGGATGAAAACGGACTCATAAAAGTTCCTGCCACCTGTTGCACGTGCTCTGTCCTGCAGAGTGTTCCGGCTACCGTAATGCATGTGTCTTTTGATTTCTGCAGATGGGAAGAACCTGGCATTCATTAGGAGCCATAGGATAAAAGACCTCTGGCAGTGTCTGGGTGCTGTTCCCTGCTGGAACCATTTCAGTCTTTGTTTGCTTCTTTTTATTATTTAAAGTTACTAAAATAAACCTCTTATTTTGATCTGCAGTTGCCCTCTCAGTTATTTGTCATGGCCTGATTTCTGGGTTGTGATTAGAGAGTAACGCAGATCAATCAGCAGCAGCGAGAGAAAGTGACAGTAGTCATTGGTGAGATGTCACCAATAATTTACTTTGAGCCCCGCATTCTGCCTCAGCTCACTCTCCCGCTTCAATGCAATCTCACAAATGTCATTTTCTGTTGTCAGCAATATCAATTACACATGTACGCGGTGCACATGCAAACTGCTTCAGAGGGTTGTTGTGTTCACTTGAGTAAGCTGGACACTTGTCTTTCAGTCAGACAACTCTTGCGATGCAGACCTCAAAGACTTTTCAAGGAGAACACCATTAGGTTTTGATTTATAGGCTTAGATCAAATAAATCCTCACTTTTAAAGGCATATATAGATATTGGAGGTAATGAATATAGTTTATTCCCCTCCAGGGAATCTGAGCCTACAAGTGTAAGCTGGGCAGGAGGTGGGATTTTAAGAGTGGCATTGATCTTGGTTGGTAAGATTTATCAGAACATGACAATGTGGCTCTATGTGAACATAATCCAGCAATTGTTTGTCCAACGAGTCAGCTCCCTGGAGGCTTTCATGCAGATGTTGATTCATTACTTAAACTTTTTGCGTCCATGGACGTCTAACCTTGATGCTCCGAGGGGAGAATTCAGGCCTGCAGTCCACTGCAGATCGAGCTGCTTTGTTGCACTAATCCTTCCACTTTCTTACTGTGTTAGATCCCACACAATATGCAGCATGTGCATATTTCAAATAGTTATGTATATCAGCATGTTCCCATGACACAAGCAATTCATTGGCAACTTTGATCTCCTTTTATTATGTAACATCCAGACAAGTGAGAGAGAAATTGGCCACTCGTTTGACATACAAATTGTTCAATAAACACAGCACAGCCATTAACATATATCTAAATCTGTTTTTGTTTAAAGTGGAAAGTAACTGTCTTATTACATATAAGTATTTGAGTAAAGAAAAATGTATGTATTGCTGGGAAGACTGATGTGGAATGTAGTGTTCAAAAACCTCTGGTGCTGATGTGTTCACAAAA
This sequence comes from Cololabis saira, assembly GCF_033807715.1. Taxonomy (NCBI): domain Eukaryota; kingdom Metazoa; phylum Chordata; class Actinopteri; order Beloniformes; family Belonidae; genus Cololabis; species Cololabis saira. Next base: position 35,875,958 of record NC_084595.1, read on the forward strand.
CATCACATAACGTCACCCAGAGGGTCGAATTCACAAACAATTTTCCTATTCATATTAGTCACAGACCACCCAGGAAATGTTTTATTGCTTTCAGAAACTACGTGTTGTAGAGGAACTTGGCTGCAAGAGGACAAACATAAACACTATACTTAAATAAGTGACTCATGTGTTATCAGTGATGCACATGCAAGGTGTTACATTTAGGAATGTACAAGACCTCAATAAGGGAAAAGCAAATGGTAAAACAGTCCAATGGCAATAAGTTAAGTTAAAATATAAAAATATTCTGTGTGTCTTTTTGAGACGATTCCCATTTTAATTTTGATTCCAGCAATACAATTCAAAAGCATTGGTACAGTGGTATGTTTACCATACTGGTGTCCTTTCTTCTTTTTCTCAAATAACCCATACACATCACAGACCACTCGTCGTTTTGGGGATTACATTTTTACCCATTCTTTGTTTTAAGAAGATTCATTCAACATCCATGTTGTTAGTTACCCATAATATGTGCACTGATGCATTCTGACACCAACAATAATGCTCACCTTTGAGTAGTGAATTGATAAGATGCTACATGGTCCTTAATTTTTTTGATTATTATTATTTGGGGATTAATAAAGTATTTTGTATTTTATTTAATTTTTAAAAATAATTTCAGTTTATTTGCATTGCACTAATCCACATCAAAAGTAATCTCAAGGTACTTTTATAGTGTGTTATAGCACTCAAATCAAATAGTTTAATTCAAACCATTTATATTCCAGTTAAATACAGTTGCAGTTTGTTGTAATCCAATTATAATGGCAGATGGAGGGTGGAGCCCATAGTTTAGTGCTACAGTTGTCTGTCTGAGTATATCCAACATGCTGAAGTAGCACAGCTGTTAACCCACCTGTTACAAATAGCAGTAGTCCTTTACAATGTGGAAAAACAGAAGCTAAAGATCCATGCACTCGAGACGAGGTGGATAAAAAGATAAAAGCCTTTATTTAGAAGAGGGCTGCCAACATGTTTCGGCCTATCTAGCCTTCATCAGAGCGAAAGCAATACAGAGGAAAGGAACCCGTATAAATAACCACAGGTGTGGTAATGAGCACAGGTGAAAACAATCACTCATCAAGGCGAAAACACAGGTGAACCATATAGCAACATTTTAAGGTGGTAGGGGGAGTTAAACTTATCACAACCAATAATAATTGGAATAAAACATCCATATAGTACACACAAAAAAGCGCAGCACATATGAGCAAAACCTGTCTACAACCTGTGTACAGACAGGTCTGAAAAAGAAAAAAAACACTACACAATATGAAACCAAAATCAAAAGGAAAGAACATGACAAGCCGCCAAGGGACGGCATATAATTAAAGTAGGCTACAGTAGCCATGACCACAAGGTGCAGTATAGGCTACATGACAAGCAAGACTATACCGATGACAGGGAAGCAGTAGGCTACATTATACAGTCAGATGTACCAATAGACATATAAACCAAAACAACCTATACACCAAGATTCATAGGAAACAAATGAAATCGTGCGCCTACTCTGAATCTTGGTGTATAGGTTGTTTTGGTTTATATGTCTATTGGTACATCTGACTGTACAATGTAGCCTACTGCTTCCCTGTCATCAGCATAGTCTTGCTTGCTATGCAGCCTTCACCTTGTGGTCATGGCTACTGTAGCCTACTTTAATTATATGCCGTCCCTTGGCGGCTTGTCATGTTCTTTCCTTTTGATTTTGGTTTCATATTGTGTAGTGTTTTTTTTCTTTTTCAGACCTGTCTGTACACAGGTTGTAGACATGTTTTGCGCATATGTGCTGCGCTTTTTTTGTGTACTATATGGTTGTTTTATTCCAATGATTATCGGTTGTGATGAGTTTAACTCCCCATACCACCTTAAAATGTTGCTATATGGTTCACCTGTGTTTTCGCCTTGATGAGTGATTGTTTTCACCTGTGGTTATTTATACGGGTTCCTTTCCTCTGTATTGCTTTTGCCCTGATGAAGGCCAGATAGGCCGAAACATGTTGGCAGCCCTCTTCTAATAAAGGCTTTTATCTTTTTATCCACCTCGTCTCGAGTGCCTGGATCTTTAGCTTTTTTTCCACATTGTCTCCCGGGTCCGATCCAAGAGCACCATTTTACAGCGGTCACACCCTAACGAGCACCTGGTCGACTCTTTTTCTATTGACGTTTTTCTAGTCCTTTACAATGTGTTGAGTCTCAATACATTGTTAAAGATCTGTCATATCCAAATGTTCATCACAATTCATTAGAGTACTTATTCACACATTTATAGAGAATGACACTGAAGAAAACTGGGACAAACAACAAAATATAGGAAATGTTAGCGGTTTGTGTGAGGAAGACTTTTATCTGCAGATTCATCAAAAAATCATTACACCATTGATTATAATTGTTTAAGCAGCAGTGAGTGAGAGACTTTCATCTGGGCCATCAAGACGTTCCACTGTGAAAAGAATTGCTGACCTGCAACAGGCACTTTCACTGTTTATCATCAGAGGAAAGGCATTCTCTCTAATAATAGAGCAGGAAATACTGTATTTTGACGTGTGCAGTGCCTTATCAATCAGAACCTTATCTAAACTGCTCACAATCCTACAGCTCTATGAGGAGAAGACAGAGGTGACAAGAGAAGCCAGCCAGTAAAGAAGAGGCCAGATATCTTCAAGTATCCAGTTTAACTCAAACTATTCTAACTACTGGCTGGAGTTACTTTAATAGTATTTGAAAGTCTGCCTGAATCCTCGCATTTTTACCCTTCTGGTGTTTGCTAGTATGTACTGTATGTTGCCATAGATATAACATTACATTTGGCCTTGGTAGGAAAATTTTTACCTGATTCACATTATTGAGTGCACATTCAATAATTCTGACTTGGGTACATATTTGTCTTTACTTTCCCGTCTTTACTGTAAAAATGGTCTTCATGACTATTTTGATGATAACGAGTGTTATCAATTGTTACGACCGGCTTGTGGAAAAGGGAAGCAACATAAATACCCAATATTTTTGGGTAGTTGAAAGTCATACAAATCAAGCAAGGAGGCCCCATTATTTCCTTTACAAACAGGGAGCGACCAACAAACGGAGGGAAGAAAACCAAAAAAAGGACAAATGAAGTTTTGGACTTTCTTCAAGACTAAAGACAAGAAAAGAGGCTGAGGGAGGTGGATGAAAACGAGGAGGAGAGGGAAAAGAAGAGGGATGACCAGTTATCTAAGTTAATTGACATTTTTGGGAAGATGGAGGACAAAATGTAGTTTTCTTCATCATTTTTTTATTCATAATTTGAGGTTTAATTTCTTTTGTTTTCATTTTATATTAGACAAATCCTCATTTGACCTGGTGTTGAATAAACAAGACTTGCTTTTCTTTGATCCGAGTACAGTGTTTGAATTAAGATTCCCTATGTTAACAGAAATGCATACATGTAAATACTAGCAAGACAGTTTTAGATCCAACACAAACAAGTCAGGCAGTTATTTGGTTATTCATTTATTTATGACCACAAAATGTAAACAATTTCAGCAAGTTGAACAAAAACGAAGTAAATAGTAATAATATAACTGAAATATTTAGCTCAGGTTACCATCAATTTATACGGTCTCTTAAAAAAATGAAATGACATCATGCTCAAAATGGAAAGTAATATTAGATGGTCATAACACAGCTGGAATATTTAACTCAGGATACCATCAGTTTACACGCTCTTACAAAAATGAAATTACTCGGGGATTGAGCCTGGCATACTGGATGTGCTGGTATAGGTAGATTGAAAGAAAGACACTACATTAACAAGGAAATACATATTGTACTGTGGGCACATTTAAATTGTGTTCTTTGTTGAATGTTATGCTTCTTTATATAAGCTACCACTTTGTTTTCAAACATCCGTAGGATGATCATTCCCAAACTTATAATACCGGTACGTAACATTTTGATCTGACGTGTTTCCGGTTTCTTCTAAGTGCTGTCCCATTCTAATTTCTACCATTTGGAGCCCTCACACCCTCTCACACTTGATCACTTCCAGCTGACGTCATTAAAGTCTGTGAGGGTTCAGGGCTTGAGGGTTTAGGGCGGAGATTGGAATTCAGGGCTTGTCTGCTCTGCTGGCTCTTTACACTCCAGAAATCCCTCCTCCTGATTGGTGGATTGGCTGATGACCCTCCCAGCAGCAATCAGCCTTCTCCAGCTCAGGTGTACGGCATGCAGCAATAAGGTCCTGCTGCAGGGCAACCTGCCAACTGTTTCACTCACATGCATACATACATACACACACACACACACACACACACAAACACACACACACACACACACACTCAAGGGGAGGCCAAATCCCCAGAACATGGCAACGGCCGTAACGTCAATACGTAAAGGCCACAAGTCTGCTCAGAATCCGAGGAAACTATAAGAATTTACATTTTAGATTTGAATCAAAGTGCATATTTTCATTGCCTGAATTCCACTATTTTATTGCAAGTGGGGAAACATTTCATAAAACAGCGTTTGAAGTGCTGTTTTATGCAAAGTATGGAGTGTGGCTGCCCAATAAACAACAGTCATGTCACCCAACAATTCAAGCTGTCTTAGCTACTACAAGCACTACCGCAAGATGACCACAATGTTCAACAAACTAAAGCCAAACAAAACATGGTCATCAAACAATGTCCTGTTTGACATTTTGTGAAGTTCTTTTTTTTTTTAATTCACAAAAGTTGCCCAAAACTTTGATGGAGGAAATATCCCATTTATTTACAGATATGGTTCAGACACAACAAATGATAGAAATAGAGTTGTTTGTATCTGCCCTCAGCAAGGAATGTTATGGTAAGCAGTTTCAGTACACACTTCAGGTCCACATGGAGGTGCTCCAGAAAGTCACATGTCCGCAAACTGGAAGCCAGTTGTGTTTCCCAGCTCCCGCTGCTGTCGCTGCCAACTCTGGTAACTCACTCAATGATTCTCAGCTTTCTCAGCAGTTTTTTTTCTAACCACCAAATATAAATATGTTTCTCCTTTACTTCATTTTTAAAGTATTCATTAGCTCCGGTAATCACCTATAACACAGTTATGTTTCTGCATCATTAATCATTTATTTCAGAGCATGTTAACTTGATTGCAGAGATTTACCAGACAATCACTTACCCCAGAAGTGGCTCTCTGCCCAGGAATCAGATTACCGTGTCTCACTGAGGTTCTCTAATAAATGATGCTGTGAAACGGAGTTGATGGTTTAAACCTGCCAACATGATTTGTTATAAAATCTAGGTACCCCACAACTGTTTTGCTCCATGAGACCTTTTCCAAGACAAATCCTGCATAAGTAGGTATGAATAATTCAGAATGAATGTGGTGTGGTGTACTTTACTTATTATTGGCCTCCACCAGTAGTTCATGTTGGTTGTATTATTGTTATTTAGACTGAAATATAGTTTTTACTTAGCATTAAACACCTATTTAGATATTATTTTAATAGCAGCTATAGTATATAAGAGCGGTGCAAAATGGCGATATCCAAAACTTGGTATTAGTTCAAGTAGACCTCTAACGGACAATGATAGTCGCATAGCTAAGGCCAACATCGGACTTGCCAGACTGACTTGATTCTGGAAGTAAAGACACTGACCTCTAAGACCTGGCTCCAAAAGTGAATCAATCTCCATTAGCATTTTAAAATTTTAGGTGAATTTGACATACTGTTCAACAAACTGTTCTGGGTTTTCCTTGAAGGGTTTGGAGCAGGACACTGCATGGCTTGCAGCCTTCGGACCAGAGCCAAGGCAGAAGCTAAACTGGCCTTCTGCCAAGGGCAACAACCAGCTGGTCACTACTTTTGTTTCCTTCTCCAGCCAAGCCACATTCAACCTCACATTCTTCAAGGCCAGTGTGGAACCCGTCATGGTTGAGGTTGCAGTCCAACCGCTGCTGCTGTTTTTTTCTGCCGGAGCCACTTAGCTGTGCCGAGGCTCGGCTGGCAACGGATGGCTGCAGTTTCTCTGGCAGAGCTCAGCCGGTGTTCCAGCAGTCCTCGCTTTGGCAGTTTCAGATGTGGTTACTGATACAACATCTGAAACAAAGACAGATTTAATCAGAATGAATGTGAATGTGTAAGTTAGCGCCATAGGTTAACATGAGCTAAGCTAAAATAGGTCCTTGCATCCATTGACCTCTACTCATGCGAGTTAAGGCTACTAGGTTAGCAAACAGAGCAAATAGACCCTAAAGTTCAAGCTCCTTGTCACTTGTCACTAAGTTAAAGGGGACCTATTATGGCATCTAATACCAATTTTAAACAGGCCTTGAATGTCTTAAAAACAAGCTTTTGATTGTTTCTGCTAAATAAATTAAAAATTCAGCCTCTGAGCCATGTCTTTATCATCCCATTCTCTAACCTCATTATCTATGAGGGATTCTGAGTGGGCGGGGCTATGATAATGAGGCTCTGTGCTGATTGGCTGCCTGAATGATGCGATACACCGATACAGAAAAAATGGCGGAAGCTCCGGCCGGTAGAGTTAGTTATGGGTGTGGTTTCACCGGAGGTTTCATCGGAGGCCAAACTATGTAGATCACGCCTGTCGTTACGTAACGACGGGAGCAGAATCTGAACGGCTCGTAGAAGCCACATCACACTGGATGGCTCATCCAGGGCGGCTGTACAGACACTGCAGAATTTGGTTGCTTTCCTCCTTCTCTGAGTTGGCAGGCTGAGGGGAGACCACTTTATATATGTTAAAGCAAGAGAAACGTGTTTTTCATAATAGGTTCCCTTTAAGTTGGGTGTTTTCCATCTGACTGCAGCTTGTTTATTACACCCATTTGCCCATTTTTGGACTAGCTGGTGTTTGCAGGAGTCCCTTTCTGCCTACCTGGCATTTCTTTATCTCTTTATTCCAATGAAAGTGACTTCAAATGTTCAAATGAAACCTGTGGGTGACATCACAAAATATTTCTCCAGTTCTCTTTATACAGTCTGTGATCATATCCTGACTGTTGGGACTTATCCACATTGATTTCTACCATATTCCTCAATTTTGTTCATTCATGTGTTTGTGAATGGGGAGAAGTATTCTCAACATAATCCCTGTCAAGATTCACAGCTGAGCCTGTGTTACAGTTTAGCAGTTGAGCTCCACTACCGCGAGGTACGTAGACTGTAACTGAGTCACAACTGGCTGTAGATGCTTTTCTCATCATCATGAAGGGACTCAGAATAGAGTGCTTTTGACTTGTTTTTCTGAAGAGTACTTTTTTTTAGTATTCTATGATCCATGTAGAGCGTATTCATAACTCACTGCAAATGCACAGTTTACATATCTAGTATTGCTGCTGCCTGAGTTCATGGTGAATATTTATCAACTATCTGCATCCTGGGATGTCTGTTTTGCCTCTGAGCACACAGCATGCGTGGGAAACTCCGCTGAAAGGTACAGTATTCTGCAAAAACATGATTTAATGTAGGGGTCATTTAAGCTACCAAGATAAACAAACAGGAACACCCATAAATCTACTCATTTATGTCACCCACAAATGTTTTATGAAATCACAGACTTCAAAAGACCAAGAAATTAGTGGCAACAGTGAACTTCTGTCTTTGATGAGCAAATTACTCTGAAAACGGTAACCATTATGCATGCTATCAATCATAATAAATTCATATTACCATGTGAGTTTTTTGCTTATTTTATGGCAGTGTGCTGCCTTTACGGCTCAGATTTCATCTTCTTGTGATTCTTGAGTTCGGTCCTGGGCTCTCCAAAGGCAATGAGGCGCCATCCTCATTTCCACTGCCCACACCAGGGCCACTAATTGTCGATGACGTGGATCAGTGTGAGCAACTGTTTTACCAGCAGCTGGGATCAAAAGACAAGTGCGTTTACTTGCCCAAACTGTGTCATATGTCATCTTCAAGTGCACTGTTTCGAAAGTGAAGATGTGGAGTAAAAGCATCTGTTGTTGCTCAGTCTATGCTGAACTCTCTATGGCCTGTAGTTTTTAATGCCTAAGCCTAGTTAGGTTATGCAAAAAAATTATGAAAATTGAGACATGAGCAAACTATTACCTTTATACTGCAATAAAGTACCTAAATAACGGGCCACACAACCCTGGTCATGCATCAAAAGCAGAATTGTACAAAAATTAGGGCATTCAAGAATCCTACGTCATGGCTTTCTGCAAAGTTTACAGAAAAAAGTTCATCTTAACAGTTTATGCAGTTACAAGACTTTCAACACTTTATTCATTATAAAACACTTTAGTTTTGGCACCTATAGGACCCAATAAATTCTCATTTATTTGGCTTACATAAAGATATTCTGGTAATGAACTCTCCAGAGAATCAGAGCTTACAAGTGGAACATTGGGAGGATATGGGATTTTGAAAGCGGAAAAGAACTTGCTGAGGGAGACATCTGAGAGATAAGTACCTCTTGCTTCTTATATAGCCTACTGCAGGTCTCAGAACAAGATCATGTAATTTGAATAATTGGTGGTATAGATTTGTGTTATGTGACTGTTTCATGCTTTGCCATAGGATTCGATTCTCAGGGAATCATCTCCCAGAATGTGAATCAATAGATTTCTTTTCATGACAGTTTCAAGAAGTGCAGTGAAACTGTGCTGGGTGCTCCCCATACAAGGGCCGTCTGGTGCTTCAATCAGCATGAGTCCAAGTTGAATATTAGGTTGAAGTTTCCAAACGGAGATATAGCTCAACTATCATCATGGCTTTCTGTCTTAAGGACACTCCAGACATCAAGTCAATTATTCAGATGAAATAATACCTGTATTGTCTTTATTCCAGCTTCTTCTGACATTTTGTCTTAATTGGTGATTCTAAAACTTCCCATCGGAGTGAATGTGGGCATACATGGTTGTTTGTCTACATATGTCCAGGGTGTACCCATAAAAGTGAGGAGAGCTGGGATAGACTCCAGGAGATCTCTGTGACCCTGAATTTGAATACGCGGGCATAGATAATGGATGGATGCATTTCCTTTTTTTCTTTCATTTATCTTGTCCACTTGACAAGTTACCAATTAGAAAAGGAAAAGGAAAACATACGGAAGATTGGAAAAGTATTAAAGACATCATATTCAAATCGAACATATAGACCCACCAGCTGAAGTATCTTTTTTTATTATTATCAGATCCCTCTCTTAACTGTTTATTTTTGTTCAGTGTTGCAAGATCGAACATTGAATTTAGTCGTCGTGAAATATCTCTCATCTCCACTGCAAACCTAGTGAGGATGTTTGTGAGGATTGTTCACATATATTTATAAGTAAGTCTGTGTTGCTTTCACTGTGTCGTGGTGTAGAGTTCCTGTTAGCTGCGGTTTTCCTGTTTTCTTATCTTTAAAACCGGTTTTATTTTTTGCTGCTTGTTGATTTCCTGTTTCAGAAGTTATAGTTTGCTTTTATAATCTTCTAGATTTAAAAAAAACATATTGAGTTGTCTTTCTGAAGCCTCTGTTCTTTGTGTTTTAGTTTTTGCCTAATTTCATGTTTTATTTTGAAAGGGTTTCCGTCTTGTGTAAGTTTTGGTCTTCTGTGTTGATATGCTCTGTCCTTTTGGTCCCCACCTGTGTCTTGTATACTCCAACACCAGTATGTACTGTAGTAATTACATTGTCTCCAAAGGGAAAGTTATTCATTGACTGAGTTAAATACTTTTTTTTTTTAAAGGAAGTCTCTTCTTCACTGATTGCATCATCATTCCTCTATTACTCATTTCCCCATCAATAAACAATCAAATTGTACAATAAGCATGGATGAATCAAAGAAAATATCAAAATCTCAGATCTGTTTACTGGCTTTAAAACTCCAACAAAACATTTTTCTTTATAACAAATGCAACCTTTTTTGTAAGCAAGCAATCAGAGGCAGCTTACTTTGATACAGTAATCCTACTGATGCGCCGATATCATTCACAGTTTATCAGAAGCTTAAAAAATAACAGGATGCCATCAGTGAAGTTCAAAAGATGTTGATTAAGTTTAAAATAGATAGCTTATGTAACTCAGCTTCAAAGAGGTTGCAGTTCTTTTTATATTGACTGCACTGAAAAAACTCATATCTAAATTAGAAAATTTGAAGACTTTTTCTTGACAATTTTACTCGATTTAAGGCAAAGCAAGTTTATTTGTATAGCACAATTTAACAAGGTGATTCAAAGTGCTTTACAGAGACATTAAAACAACACAGTAGAAATAAAAAGCATGATTTAAGTTACAAAAAAAGAGTAAAGCAGTAATTAAAGACGGACAGATATCAGTTAAAAAGAATTAAACAAATGAGACGCATGTGGAAGTGAGTAAAATGAGACGAGCAGACAGAATATGGGAGTCTCTGTGAACTTTACTTCCAAACAAATCAATTAACACACCTGTAACAGCACTTCCTTATATACCCATGTAACTCCTCCCAGTGTCCATTCTGAGGTGAGAACTCCACCTAGTGTCCACCACACAGGCCCCCCCTGAATGCTCAGAATTGACATTACGTACAGTACAATCAACCCCCCAACCAATACCACACCCAGTGTCAATAGCCTCTTTTAAGAGGTCTGACCACTCGGACAAAACAACTATATTTCTCTGCCAAAGGCAACTTGGAAGGGGCCTGGGTCGGGGCAGGAGGACGTCCCCGCCGACGACGTAGCAAGGTAGGGGTCTCCACGGATGGAGAGCCAGGGACGGTGGCAGACTTGGGTGGTCGGCAACGGCGTGGGAGTCGAACCAACTCCACTGGCTCGTCTGGGACCACATGAGAAGGCTTGAGACGGTCGACTGAAACCTGCTCCTTATTCCCCACCATGTCCACCACAAAACTCTTGGGGCCTGTCTCCAGGACGCGGAAAGGCCCATCGTAGGGAGCCTGCAGTGGAGAATGATGAGCATCATGCCGAATGAACACATAACTGGCAGCCATGAGGTCCTTTGGGATGTAAGACTGGGGCAAGCAGTGATGTGTGGGAACTGGTGCAAAGGCACCCGCTGCGTCCCGGAAGGAAGACTGGTGAGCTTTATTAGGCCAAGGAGCGGAGGAACCCGGCAGGAACTCCCCAGGGACCGGCAGCGGCTGACCAAAGACGAGCTCTGCTGAAGAGGCCTGCAAGTCTTCCTTCGGGGCAGAAGGCAGTCCCAACATGACCCACGGCAGATGGTCGATCCAATTGTTGTCAGTGAGAGTGGCCCGGAGAGCAGCCTTCATAGAGCGATGAAACCGCTCACACATCCCATTAGCCTTGGGGTTATAGGCCGTGGTACGGTGGAGTTTCACCCCAAGTCTCTCAGTCACCATGCTCCACAGCTCCGAATTGAACTGAGACCCACGGTCCGACGTCAAGTCCAATGGCGTGCCGAACCGGGTCACCCAGCTGGAGATTAGTGCCCGAGCCACCTCTGCAGTCGTTGTGGATGACAGGGGAACAACCTCTGGCCACCTGGTGGTCCTGTCCACCATGGTGAGGAGATGCGTGAACCCCTGAGATGGCGGAAGCGGGCCCACAAGGTCGACATGGATATGGTCGAACCGCCTTTCAGGAATGAGAAACGGCTCCAGGGGGGCATTGGTATGGCGGTGTATCTTGGCCCGATGACACGCGACACAGGAAGTCGCCCAGGCTCTGACGTCCTTCCTAAGGCCTGGCCAGACAAACTTGGCCCCCACCAGCTTCACTGACGCTCTTACACCCAGGTGTGAAAAGGTGTGTATAGCATCAAATACCCGGTGGCCAGTCAGTTGGAACCATGGGGCATGGCTGGCCGGTGGAGATGTCGCAGAGAAGTGTGGCGCCGCTGTCATGGAACGCCACATCCTCCAGTCGTAGTCCGGTCACAGCAGTCCTGAACGCCTGAAGGTCTGGATCCGTGAGCTGGTCAGTGGCCATGGCTGCATAATTGATGCCCAAATGCACAGGGCTGACGTGTGCCTGGGAGAGGCAGTCCGCCACCTGATTGTCTATACCAGCCACATGTCGAATGTCTGTAGTGAACTCTGATATTGCGGAAAGCTGGCACTGTTGACGCCTCGACCAAGGCTCTGTGGTCTTGGCCATGGCAAATATCAGGGGCTTGTGGTCGACGAACACAGTGAACTTGCGGCCCTCCAGCAGGAACCTGAAATGACGTATGGCAAGGAAAAGGGCCAGGAGCTCCCTGTCAAACGTACTGTACTTCTTCTCGTGTTCACGAAGCTTCCTGCTGAAGAAGGCCAGAGGCTGCCAGGTAACCAACACCCACTGTTCACACACCGCCCCCACTACATAATCGGAGGCATCGGTTGTGGGAGCTCTCGGTGCAGCAGGAGACGGGTGCGCCAGCATGGAAGCGTTTGCAAGTGCGGCCTTGGAGTCCTCAAATGCCCTGATCCGCTCCGGGGACCAGTCCACGTCCTCATTGTCCTTTTTCCCCTTTAATGCTTCATACAGGGGCCTCATCAGGTGAGCGGCATGGGATATAAACCGATTATAAAAATTAACCATGCCCAGGAACTCCTGGAGAGGCTTGGTGGTGGGTGGACGGGGGAAGGCAGTGATCACTTCTACCTTGGCGGGTAGCGGGACAGCACCCTGTGGAGAGACATGGTGTCCCAGGAAATCAATTGCTGGCAGGCCGAACTGACATTTGGCTGGGTGAATGATTAGTCCTTGCTCGTTGAGGCTCTCAAACAGCTTCCGGAGATGCTCCCGATGCTCCTCTGTGGACCTGCTGGCTACCAGGATGTCATCCAAATAGACAAACAAGAATGACATGCCTCGCAGCACAGAGTGCATTAGACGCTGGAAGGTCTGTGCCGCACCCTTAAGCCCAAAAGGCATCCGCAGGAATTCAAACAGGCCAAATGGAGTGATAACATCAGTCTTGGGAATATCAGGGGGGTGGACTGGCACCTGGTGGTAACCACGCACCAAATCTATTTTAGAAAAAATTGTGGCCCCTGCCAGGTGGGCGGAAAAGTCCTGAATATGTGGGACAGGGTACCGGTCATGCGAAGTAATGCTATTTAGGCGACGTAAATCTCTGCACGGGCGCCACTTCCCGTCTGCTTTGGGAACCATGTGGAGAGGAGATGCCCAGGGGCTATTTGACCGGCTCCCAATTCCGAGCCGCACCATTGTCGAAAACTCCTCTTTGGCTATAGTCAGCTTAGCAGCATCCAGGCGGCGTGCCCGAGCAAAAACAGGAGGCCCCACGGTTGGGATGTAGTGTTCCACACCATGCTTGGCAACAGTGGCTGAGAACGTAGGGACAGTCATGGCTGGAAACTCTGCGAGGAGGTGCTGGCACACATCCCCCATGGCGAAAATATTAGCCAGGGCAAGCGGCCCTGGCCCCCCCAGTGTGCAAGGGGTATGTGTCAAGGCACACAGAGTCAATCAGCCGACGGTTTGCCACATCCACCAACAGTCTGTGTGCACACAAGAAATCCGCCCCCAGTATAGGTACTGACACAGAAGTGACAATAAAGTCCCAGCCAAACTGGTGTCCATTGAAACACACAGTCACATGCCTGGTGCAAAACGTACGTATGGAAGTCCCATTAGCCGCATCCAGCGGTGGTCCGTGTGCGTTCCCCAGGGTGTCCATGGCAGAAGCGGGCAGGATGCTCCTCTGCGCGCCCGAATCCACCAGCAGGCGCCGACCAGAAGATGTGTCTTCAATAAACAGCAGCTCATTGTTGATTACACTAGTGCTCATAGCTGCTAATGAGCGCCGGCTCTGGAGTTTCCCTGGTTCCCAAAACAGCATGGTGGAATACAGCGCTTGACCTTGGTGCCAAAACGGCGATGATAATAGCACAGCCCGCTCTCATCCTCTCTCCGAGTCTGCTCCCTGCGATCAGCCACAACCGCCACCGTTGGATCTGACACGGCAGCAGCCGCAAAGTATTGGCGGGAGGCCAGTAGAATCCTGTCCGCTTCCTCCGCCAACCCACGGAAATCCTTGGTGCGCACGAAAGGAGAGGTGGCCAGAGCCGTACGCACTGGAGTCGGGAGTTGCAGGAACAGTTGTGTGAAGAGGAACGTGGTATCACCTGAACCCAGCAGTGCCAGCATGTTGTCCATTAGTTCTGTAGGTTTGCTGTCTGCCAATCCACTGAGTGACAGCAGGCGATCTGCGCGCTCCTCATCAGACAGCTGGAACAGACGGAGCAGCTGCGCTTTGAGGGCGTTGTACTTTCCGTCTGCTGGCGGCTCCCTCAGGAAACCCATGACGCGGTGGGTAGTTTAGGAATCCAACACGGCGACAACATGATAATACTTAGTGTCATCCACCGTGATTCTGCGGAGGTGAAACTGCGCCTCAATGTGTTGAAACCACGGGGCCGGATCATGTTGCCAAAACTCAGGTAATTTGATTGTTGCTGCATATACTGCAGGAGCAACGACAAGAGCAACAACAGGAACGGCGTCTGCGTTTATCATGATCTAACTCAAAAACATCAGGGTCACCACTGTGGAAGTGAGTAAAATGAGACGAGCAGACAGAATATGGGAGTCTCTGTAAACTTTACTTCCAAACAAATCAATCAACACACCTGTCCCATTACCACGCCCAGTGTCCATTCTGAGGTGAGAACTCCACCTAGTGTCCACCACACCCAAGAAATAAAAATTGTAGTGCATTATGGGGGATTACTGAAATGCAGACATAAATAAAAAGGTTTTCAACCTTTCCTTAAAAAAACTGAGAGTTTCAGCAGCCCTGATACATTCTGGGAGTTTGTTCCACAGGTGGGGAGCATAAAAACAGAATGTTGCCTCACAGCGTTTGGTTTTACTGCTGGGTACAGAAAGTAAGCGTGACCCTGACAACCGAGGTTGGTTTATAATGAACCAGGAGATCAGAGATATAGATCGGCCTGACCCCGTTCAGAGTTATAAACCAGCAGCAGGATTTTAAAATCTATTCTGTGACAGACAGGAAGCCAGAGTAAAGATCTAAGAACTGGAGTTAAATGGTCCACTCTCTTGGTCCTAGTGAGGCAGCAGCGTTCTGAACTGTGAGAACAGCACTACAGTAGTCTAGTCTACTGAAGATAAAAGCACAGACAAATTTTTCTAAGTCCTGCTGAGACATCAGTCCTTTAATCCTTAATATTTTCTTTAGGTGATAATAGACTGACTTCACTACTGTCTTAATGTGGCTGTTAAAATCCAGCTCTGAGTCCAGAACCACTCCCAGATTTCTGGCTTTGCTATTTGTTTTTAGACTTAACTGCTTGAAGCTGAGCGCTGACTGATGATCTTTCTTCTTTGGCTCCAAACACTATTATTCCTGTTTTGTTATCATTTAACTGAAGAAAATTCTGGCACATCCACTATTTAATTTGATCAATGCATTTGATCAATGTTTGAATTGGATTATAGTCTCATGGCAAGATGGTTATATAGATTAGTGTGTCATCTGCGTAGTTATGGTAACACATTTTGTTCTTTTTCATATTATGAGCGAGTGGGAGCATAAGAATTCTAGTAAGGCAAAAGTTTTTTACACCATGGGCAAATATAGTTTTCGTTCAAAATAAGACCATTTTGACTAGATTTATGGAATATCAAGCTTATTTGTAGAGGGGCTGTTTTGCAATGTGGTAAACCATGAACTCGACAACAAATGAGTCACTGCATTTTCTTTGGTTGAAACAATAACTGGCAATTAATATTTCTGATATTTGAACGTTTGACCCTCCAACAGCTGTCATTTTATAGGCCTACTATGATTCAAAAAAGTTTTTTTTACAGTGTAAAATAAAACATGCTGAGCTAATGGGTATTTGGAGATGTTTACTGAGTTTAGTGACCCACCAATATGCTACAGCATGCAAACCTTTTGACCTTTTTTTAAAAAATTTTATAAATTAATTTTCACAAAATCCTGTGCCGAGCTGGAATGTTGTGATGAGTAGGACTTACAGCCGTAAATATCAGCGTTGCAACTGGTGCAACTGCAACGAGGCCCAGACGCCGTGAGGGGTCCATGAAGGAGGGAGAAAAAAAGGTTTTTGTGAACAGAATAGTCCAATCACCTTAATAGGCCACCTGTCAATCATGTTAATGGCATGATGACGAGATGACGTGACGTGCGTTTCAGCAAGAAAAAAAAGTAAACAAAATAAAATAGACAACTTAGCATCATACTTAGCCAGCCCAAACAGAAAAGCGGCGCACAAAAGTGAAAAGAAAAAAAAGAGTCAGGATGAAGTTAAAGCAAAAATGACTTAATTAGATGCCTATTTTACTGGAACTGAGGAAAAAGCCAGTGTCCTGCCAGAGGATAGCTTGCCAGCTACCTCCATAAATGAAACACCATTGACCTGACTGCTGGAGGGCCAGGGGGAAAAAAATATTTGCACTGGGGCCTATCAACATGAAGTTACACCACTGGTAGGACTGTTTGCCGCTGGTATTCTGAAGTTTCAAATACATACGTCGCTGCACATTAGGCAATAAGATGTCTTGTTAGAACACCTGGGTGGAAAGGTCATAAAAATCAGGTCATAATAAAGATTTCTTAAATGTCTCACCTTTGCCAGGTCTTCGTATTGATTAAATACAAGCACAGAAGAGTAGCAAGTAATGATAGGTTAAGCTGTCTCCTTTATTGAACAAAACTCATCTGAAATTCATTGAGATGAGTGTGAAAATCTACTTAACCCTGCGCTGTGAGACCTTCATGCTCCTTTGAAAATGGCGTCTTAAACATGGGTTCTCCCTGAATGTGACATTTATATCATAAAGTCACTAATATGCCACAGTAATGATTATAACCCAGTGGCCACCTCTTTCCAGAGGTCTCTGAAAGTTTAGGTTTTATCACGATGGGATCCCCTTTTATCTGAAAGCACAATCGTGGGCTGGGAGTCTTGGCAAAGCAACATGACAGGGACTCTGCTCTTCACGTATCCTGCTGTGACAGTCTATTTCCTTTTCATTTCCTTCCGTGCATCCTGCGAGAACCATCAGACCCTCCCGAGTGTTTGTTTTGAAAGTCTTTGCTGAGTGTCTTCTGTGTCGTAGAGCCACAGCTATGTTATCACAGAGCTCCTTCTGGACAGGCTTGAAAATAAACATTTGTACTTTGGGAAAGCAATTAAGCTCATAATCTAAAAGCTATGAAAGTATCTGAAGTTGACATCCTACGGGAGGCATTTTAGACTCCCACTGCAGTTTACATTGCTTCTTCAAGTTTATCTAAAAAATAAATCAGGGTCCGCTGGTTCAGTTTCAAGAGCTGATAATAAATCAGGGTGTTGCAGATGAGTACAGTAGATAGCTGTAGTCAAGTAATCATAATTGTTCATTAGGTGGATTGTATTTAACCCCAGCACTCTGAAGAGATTACTGTAACAGATTGAGTGGCAAGTGTCTGAAATTAGTTCCAAATACTTTACGGTTATAGTTACGGCTATAATCACTCTGTTTTGGTGACTTTGATTTTACTAGAAAGTAATTATTTGAACCTGCAGCGGATACTCTGTATTTTATATGCGTAAGCTACTTATTTAAGTTTCGAGTATTTCATTAAGCATCCCTCTTTTGTTTACATTCATTTTGGCTCAACTTGTGGCCCTTTTTTTTCCCCATCGCTGTGCACCTACAGTGAATTTTGGTCAACTGTGTTTTTATCTGTTTGGGGTCCCAAATTTGTAATTTCCTTTATTTCATCATTTCCTCTTCTAAACAGTGAAAAGATTGAGCCTGTATTGTTTTCGGTTGGTTTTTGTTTTTTGGGGGCTTTTTAGAGCTGCACTTCAACAAGTTTCATCTCATCTTAATATAGTATTAAGATAAGCTTACTTATCTTAATGTACCTTAATGTACGTAGATGTACCTAGTAATTCACCTATTAAAATAGTAGGTGATGTGAGGGTTTTTTATTCATGTTCCTGTTTTATCTTGACTTTGACCTTTTTCTCATCTGCCCTGATCGTTTGCACCTCGTCAGGCCCTCTGTGTATATCTTGACTTGTCTTTCACTTGCTCTCTGCCAATCCGTCCTGTTTTCACCAACATGTAGCAGCGCTTCTGTTTTAATATATCATGTTTTTTTTGTTACTCCTTTGTTCTGTTTCATTCCCTCCTGACTGCCACTGGCAGTAAACAGAGTGGCTATGTCTCTTCGCGCTACGCGCAGGTCGAAGTTTAATAACAACAAAGTCGCGTGGGTGACGTGTAGGCTACCTGTGCGCCTATAAATACCGCCCGGTAGACTACATCCGGCCTCTTTGATCTTCTCGCCGTTAACCTGACATACTTCGCGGGTTAATCGCTCCGTAGATCCGTGTTTCGGGTCTATATTTCTTTGTTTGCAGGTTCAGGGGAGGTAAGCTCAACTCTGTGTTGCTGGTGTTTGACAGCCTGCCTGTGACTCTTTGGTCGGAGTGCACATTGTTGCCCTCTAAGGCTGTGGTTGTCAAGCTATCTTGCCCATCCATTGTCTATCTGGAGGATTCGAGCACCCGTGTCTTGGGCTGGCTCGCTCACCAGCCACACAAACTATCTTGTTTGTTGTTGAGCTGATTCCTCCACATGCTAGATGTCCCAGCCGCGTGCAGTGGTCAGCCCACAGCTCTCGTCTGTTGTTGTCTAGCCTGGCTTGGTAAGTATTTTTCATTTAAGCCTTAAAAAAAAAAAAAAAAAAAGAGAGAAGTTGAGCTGGCTGCTCTACTATTGCCGGACGCGTTCTGTGGCTGCCACAGTTCTTGCCAGGATTGCCTGGCTCCACACTCAATTGTTTGAATTGAAATCAGTGGTGTGGGGAGTCTGTTAGATCAGTGGTTCTCAACCTTTTTTCCATGGAGCCCCCCCTACTTGTGTCTAAGACCAGCCGGGCCCCCCGACCCGTACATACTAACAGCAAAAGAGTAAAGTGATTCGTTACAAACCTTTAATTGAAAAAATGAACATTAATTATGTTTTTTTGATACATTTCTCTTTGGTTTACCCTGTATACATATGACTTTGTTTTTTTCACCTTAATTTTGGGTCACCATATATATGTATAAAATACGCACCTGACGCAGGAACGGCTGCGTCAGGTGGAAGGCCTCCTGTTTGGGAGCGACCTCCCACCCTCTGGGCCCGCTCATGTCAGTGCAGGTTCCCGCAAGAAACACCGGGACAAGCGCAGAGCGGGGCCCCATGATGAGCGCAGTGCAGAAGAAGGCGAAGGATGCTCCCCCTCGCAGTGAGATGGAGGATTTACGGGCTGAACTGGAGCCTCCGGTGGACCCGTGTATCGCCTCACTGATCCTTTCACCAGATGAGGCGCTCAAAGACAAGGCCCGCTGTCCTAGGCCTCAGTACCGAGTGATGGATAGCCTTCTCTCGACAGCTTATGATGCGGCGGGCCGCATGGCTGGCATTGGGAACTCCCTCTCCGTGCTCCTCCTCGCCCAGTCCCAAATGTTGCATTTGGAGCATGGGGGCGGGGAGTTAGGTGACACGAACAACGCTGCACTCCAAGCCTTCGGGTTGATGACCAGGGAGCTTGGCCGCCTGATGTCCACCCTCGTGGTGACGCGGCGTCAGGTGTGGCTGGCGCAGGCACCCATGTCTGACGATTGTAGGCAGACGCTACGGAAGCTTCCTGTAGTGCCGGGCCAATTGTTTGGGCCAGAGGCAGAACGGGCATTGGAGTGCAGGAATCAATCGGGCCAGGCATCAGAGGCCTGGGGTCGTCGGTGTATGAGCATGGGACCCCTGGCTCAGCACTCCAGGAGATGGTGCGCACGAGACCTGCACCGCTCACATCCCCCGAGCCCTCCTCCGCAGCCCTGGCAGCACAGCCAGGTTGCTGGGGGTGGGGGGCGTCAGCCCAGGGGCGCACAGCCTCCACCTCACTGGTCTCGGCGGGTGCAGGGGCAACACCAGCGTCCCCCCAAACCCCCAAATAATCCTCGAGGCGCTCTATGAGGGCTTCACCTCCATAGACCTCAAGGACGCCTACTCTCACGTTCTAATACACCCGGACCACAGACAGTTTCTCAGTTTTGCCTTTCAAGGCCACGCCTACCAGTTCGCCGTCCTGCCTTTCGGCCTGTTCCTGGCTCCTCGCATCTTCATCAGATGCATGAGGGCGGCCTTGACATCGCTATGCCTGTCGGGGGTGAAGATTCTCCCATATCTGGACGACTGGCTTATATGCGCCCCCTCGTTCCAGGAGGCGGAGCTGACGACATCCAGGGTCCTCACACATATCGAGGCTCTGGGCATGTCGGTGAATTGGGAGAAGAGCTTGTTGCGTCCTACACAGCAGACCACCTTCATCGGCCTGTCCCTCGATTCTTTATCGATGCAGGCACGCCTTACTGCAGAGCCGGCAGAGCGGATTCAGGGCCTGCTACGGTCTTTCCACCTCGGGATGAAGTTGCCTGTCGACACATGGCTCCGACTGCTGGGGATGCTGTCGGCGGCCTCGGCTGTGACACCTCTGGGGCTGCTGCACCTGCGCCCCCTGCAGATGTGGTTCAACAGCCTCCAGATGGACCCTTGCCTTCACAGGTGGGTCAAGGTCAAAGTTACACGCCAGTGCCTTATTCATCTCCACCGGTGGCGGGACAGCACTTTTCTTTTGGATTTCCCTCTCATGCCGGCAGCTGCCCCCGGGGGACTGGCGGTTGCACCCCCAGGTGGTGCGGATGATTTGGGATCGATACGGGGAAGCCTGTGTGGATCTGTTCGCCTCGGAGTGTACGACTCATTGTCCACTGTGGTTCTCCTTGGCGGAGACCAGTGCCCCGCTCGGGATGGACGCTCAACGCCAACACTTAGCCGAGGGGGCTCCTTTATGCGTTCCCTCCGATTCCCCTGGTGATGCCCACGCTTCACAGGGTGAGATTATCGGGTCACAGGGTCCTCATGGTGGCCCCCAAGTGGCCCTCAGGGATTTGGTTCTCCACGCTCCTCAGCCTGTTGGACGGGGAGCCTTGGCAGCTCCCAGTACGGTCGGACCTCCTGTCCCAGCTCGGCAGGGAGGTGTGGTATCCCTCTCCGAGCCTCCTTCAACTCTGGGCTTGGCCGTTGAGAGGGGGGGGCTCATTCTTGACAGACCTTGAGCCCTCTGTATGTGTTACCTTGCAGAATGCTAGAGCTCCTTCCACAAGAAGGGTGTATTCACATTGTTGGGCCGCTTTTTCCTCCTGGTGCAGGGACGGGGGTTTTGACCCAGTCTCCTGCCCGTTACAAGTTGTACTACGGTAACCACAGTATCTGTTTGATGCTGGCCGGGCGGCAATCCTCCCCCATTTGAGTCCTAGCTGGAGGAGCGGGCTAATTTGCTGTGCCCAGTCCGGGCGTTGCAGCTGTACCTTCAGCCGACACAGAGCTTTCGACGCTCTAAGCAGTTGTTTGTTTGCTACAGTGGGGCGCACAAGGGCCGTGCCCTGTCGAAGCAACGGCTCTCCCACTGGATTGTTGACACAATCAAACGGGCTTATGACGTGGCAGGTAGACCTGCCCCTTCAGGCGTTGTCTGTCATTCCACCAGGGGTGTGGCCACTTCCTGGGCGGCGATGAGAGGGGTACCATTGTCAGAGATCTGTGCAGCGGCATCCTGGATGGCGCCGTGCACCTTCTCCAGGTTCTATCGCCTTAACGTGGCCTCTGGGTCCACGCTGGAATCGGCCGTTCTGCCTTTGGCTTCTGCGGCTGACCACTAGGTGGGTGTTGTTCCTCATGACAGTGCTGGTATGAGTCACTCTGAGTCCACTCTGTTTACTGCCACTGACAGTCAGGAGGGAATGAAACAGAACGGAAGTTACGGATGTAACTATGATTCTGTGAATTCCTGGATGACTGCCAGTCACACCGGTCACTCCGAACTTCCTGCGAGAAGATCAAAGAGGCTGGATGTAGGCTACCGGGCGGTATTTATAGTGCACAGGTAGCCTACACGTCACCCACGTGACTTTGTTTTTGTTAAATCTCGACCTGCGCGGAGCGCGAGGAGACATATCCACTCTCTTTACTGCCACTGGCAGTCATCCAGGAATTCACAGAATCATAGTTACATCCGTAACTTCTGTTAACCTGCCACCTTTTGTCTCCTGTCAAGGTTGTGAGTCCTACTCACAACCTTGACAGGTGATCTCAGATGTCTTTTGGGGACGATTCATTGGCCAAATTAGAGTTTCCTTTAGAGATTCCTTGCAAGGGTGTGCTGGTCAAGACAGGCAGGTGGGGCATCAGCAATGGTCATCCAACAACATGTGCATATGCAAAACTTCAAAAAAGGATCAAGCACAAAATAAGAACATATATGCAAATAAACTATAGAACCAACTGACTCCTAAGGAGCAAGGGCTTTTAGGTTGGATAGAAGCATAAACATGTTGGGGGCCAAAACAATAACTTTCCATAATTTAAACAGGAAGTAGGTTTATAAATGAAAACAAACAAAACAAAAATATGCCAGTTTATAGGAAGACAGCAAATCCTGCAACAGGAGCACGCCACATCCTGACGAATGACAAATGCGGGTGTCTGTGTTTGAATTCAGCCCAGTTAATGAAGCCACCTTACATCACAGGAAAGAAACACGGGGCTATGAACAGATTCTCCTTTGGTTTGCCAATAAAGCAAGGGGGAAAGAAGTTGCATAACTCAAGAAGGATCGGCAGCGTGTAGTTTGTTCTGGTGATCAAGCCACAGTGATAATGAGCTTTGAGATTCTTTGAGACTCTTTGAATCTCCGTTCAAAGAACTTTACAGATAAATGCTGCGTATGAACTTCAGTATCTGGCTGCCGTTAATGGCCGACGTGACCCATCTGCTTCTCTGTTGTCTAAACTACTTCCTACAATTTCAATGAAATCAAAAGAATTTGAAAACTCGATTGATTTGCTGCAGCTGGCTTGTTTAGATTGGCAGGATAAAAAGCTTGAAAGACTTGACTCATTTTTGTGCATGTATTGCTGATATGCATCTTACAAACACATCCTTACCTAACTTTCCTATGCACATGCAGGGTTACGCATCCACTGTTCTCTGTGCGTCTAATGAACAACATAATAACACAAACTGATTTGGGATGAGTATTTTTCTTTGTATAGCAGGTTTTCTTCATGCTATGTAACCATCATTTCTCCAAATTAACCTGGGTTAACCCATTTTAATACACGGTTTGCACTCAAATTGTATGAACTGCAGAAACTGTTAAAAGGACAGTTTCTTGTTTACACTGTTATGGCACAGTTATAGAGCAACAAAAATCAAGGATTTATTTGAACAAATAAAACTCTAATATTACAGCCAGGCACAGTGAATGACTCAGATCACCGGCAGTGCTCAGTAAAACAATGTAAACACTTCTGGTCTTTAAATCAGGCTTAAACGATCAGTTGTGACAGTAAAGCAGACATGCCGTAACCAAACCCGCAGGTTCAAATATTAGGCTTTAAACAGTGAGAGCGAGGTTTCTCAACTCGGACAAACAAGTAATACAGCACTGTGAAGATAGAAATAAAATGAGGAGGTGGAAGGGTGTGGGAAACAGAAGGTGGAAGATGAGGACAAGGAAGGGGAAGCATCCAGGGATTCATTGTGGCTGAGCAGATCATGGCAGTCCAATCTCCTCTGTGGAGCCACATGAAACCTTGCCAGAGGTGGAGACAAATAACCCTTAGACGGAGAAAAATGAAGCTTTTTCTTTAATGCGGTTGACTCTGTAGTTGTCAACATTTCCTTATTTTGAGCCCTTTTTATACGGACAGCTTTTAACAAAGACTCAGCGGTAAATTACTATTTTATTTGTAGCTTCAATTGTGTTTGCTTTGATTTTTGTCAGCATTTGAAGTGTTCAGTTTTTTACCCTCCACATAGTGATTGGGATTTGATGTCTTTTTATGTACAAAAGTATTCATCACGCATTCCTAACAATGCTTGCTTGAACATACAGTAAACAACCTTTGGTTACTGTTTTTTCTTGTCTGTTATTTTACAAAGGAGTTTTTCTTTTCTTTTTTCTTTTTGAAAAAAAATCAAATGTGTGACAACTGAGGAAAAGCAGACATCAGAAAAATCAATGGAGGAAACCATCTGCTTCTTCTGATAAGTCTCTCACTGTTTGAGTAATTCAGCATATGCTCATCCGCTGCTGAATGGATGGAACTCTGTGAAGGGAATTATGCTTTAAATCTAAACATGAAGGACGATGTCGCCCTCTACTGGCTGAAAATAAACCACATACAAAAAACAAAGGAAAAAAGCTTATTTTATTTCTCATTTGCGTTCATCTAGAGAGGTTTGTTTAAAACGGTATAAACAGCTCAGGTTGCTGTGATCCCTTAATTATTGCTATGACAGTGGCTCAATTTGCTGTTTCTTATTGTTCAAATAGGATCTTACATGATGTGATTAATTGGTTTTTGGGAGAAGGTGCTGATATTGTGTAAGAGTTAAACCATGAAAATATCTTCCCTTACATGAAGAAGATGGTGTAATTCATTCATGTAAGTGTGCCTTTGTACATCAAACTTTAAAAGAAAAATAATCTGTGCTTTCACTTTTTCAGATAAAGTGGAGGAAAAAATAAGGATAGATCTTTCCTAAGAGGAAAACAATTATTTTTAAAACATTGTTGCACTTCCTCTGCTTTATATAACAGTGTAAATGCTTTGACATGTGGACTTCATCAACAAGTTCAACTTCAATGAAGGTCAGTTGCAGCAAAATACATGCATGCAGCATGTGTGTAAATGAAAGGGAGGAGAACAGTGAGGATGCAAGGAGAAGAGGTGGAGAAAGTGCAAGAGTTTAAATACTTGGATTTATTTGTGCAAAGCAGTGGCAACTGTGGGACACTAAAGGCAAAAATGAGAATGCATCAGAGTGGAGTGGGTGAAGAAGAGCATCAGAGACAGAGATAGAGATAGAGAGATAGAGATAGAGATACATAGAGACAGAGCAGCAGCAGACCTAGAGGCGGCAGCATCGAGCAAGACACAGTCACGGTTGTTGACTCATTAGAGATAAAATAAGAGATGCTTGAATGAACTGGTTTGGAGAGAATGGTGGAGTTGGAGCTCTCGTACAAAAGAAAAAGAAGAAGATCAATAAGGATATTTTTCTGGATATACAGAACTGAGGATATGCAGCAGGTTGCTGTGACAGAGGAAGATGCAGAAGGCCAGATAAGATGAAAGCAGATGAACTGCAGTGACACAAAAATAAAAAAAGAGGAGCAACTGCATTCTTTTTGATCAAGATATCATAGATTATTAATTAGAGCAACGTGATTCATTTCTAAAGCCTTTTTCTGTCAGAGAATTTCAGATTTTAAATGTATTTTAATTTTGTCAAGCAAGATGGAAACATTTCCTTCCTAAATAAAATGATTTTGTTCCTTTTCATTAAAGTATTACAGCATCTTCAGTTACTTAATAAATTTAAATACATTTGAACTGAGTTAAAATTAGTTAAGAATCAACAATTAAATCCATCCATCCATTTTCTTTTTTTTTCCCCTCCATCCATTTTCTATACCTGTTTTATCGTCTGCAGGGTGGTGTGGGTCTGCTGGAGCCTATCCCAGCTCATTACAGGGACAGGAGTTAACCCTGGACAGGTCGCCAGTCCACTGCTGGGCCACATATACAGACAAACAACCATGTACACGGCCAATTTATAATCATCAATTCACCTAGTATGTATGTTTTTGGACTGTGGGAGGAAGCCGGAGTACCCGGAGGGAACCCAGGCAAGCACGGAGGGAACCCAGGCAAGCACGGAGGGAACCCAGGCAAGCACGGGGAGAACACGCAAACTCCACACAGAAAGACCCCGCCGGGCCCGGGAGTCTCTCCGGGAGTCGAACCTTCTTTTTTTTTATTTTTTAAAGATTTTTTTGGGCTCTAGTGGCCCTTTATTGGAGATGCAGACTGGAAAGGGGTAGAGAGAGAGAACGGGGAAGACACGCAGCAAAGGTGCGGGGGCTAGATTCGAACCTGCGACCGCCAGGAACCTTCTTGCTGTGAGGCAACAGTGCTAACCACTAAGCCACCATGCTGCTTACAATTAAATCCTTTTTACATTTTAGCAACGTCTAATTACATGATGATGACGTACAGTACAGTGTATGTCATAGTATAACAGTGTAACAGTCACAGAGGAATTCATTCAAATACTTTTTAATACATTTTAAGTTATTATTAATTATTTTTTATTATTATTTATTTTCCTATTACTGACATAGAACAGCACAATTAGTTTTACTTTATACTGTGGTGTGAATATTCATCCACTGAGGGATTCAGATACCTGCTTAACCATTAGTGTGTTTTGTTTTAGCTGTTTTGAAAGGGGTCACTGCATTACATCACTATTCCCAGGGTTTCCTCCTCTCACCAGGTGACTACATGCAGTTCATCACTGTTAATGAGTTCATGTGCTGCTGCAGGACAAACCGCAGAGCGGGGCTTCCCAGGTGCTGCTCAACAGCACTCAGGAAGCCATGAGTCCGGCCCGTCCTGCCAGCTGCTCGCTGCTGTTCAGCCACAGGTCACTTTAATCAAGTTTCACTGGAACACACAGGAATTGGTTACGGTTACAAGGGAGTAAATAAATTAAAGATGCCCTCAAAAAAAGAGCAGAAAAGGAAACCGAAGGGGTGGATCACGATGACTCAGAGCATCAGCAACCGGAAACCGAGAAGAAAAGTAAGCAACTGAGCTAATCAAAAGATGTGAGCAGATTGTTTAAGGGCAGTGATGAAGATGGATTCAGCTCTGAGTCACCGGGGCCGGATGTGAGAAGCACCGAGAAAAAGGAAAGTGTGAAAGGAGAAGCTCAAAAATAAATAGGAAAAAATCCAAAGAAAACAGCTGGGATGAGCTGAGCTGTGAAGATAACAACAATGAGTTGAAGGATAAAAGGAAAGAAGAGCTCCCTGATGTGACTGAGACAACCAGGAAAGACCAGAAGAAGTCCTCCGTTAAAGACTAGATGGGATCAAAGGATAAAAACAAGAAAGGGGGAGAACAGGCAGCTGGGGATGACAATGAAGGGACAAAGAAAAAGAAAGACAAGAAGAAGAAAAGCTCAGTGAGGGATGATAGTGACGAAGACAACAAGAAGACGAAAGGCAAGAAGAAAAAGATTGAAAATTATGTTGAAATCTACGAGAGGGAGCTCCGCGACTATGAGCCGGAACAAACAGAGAACCACGAGGATGAGTATCACAAGAAGAAAGGTAATTGTATATGTTTCAGTCCACCTGTAAGATGTAGATGAGACTACCTGAGGACATGACACAAGTGAACAGCGTCTCTGTTTATAGAGTTAGTGCATTGTTGCATAACTAGGGTTGCCACCCGTCCGGTAAAATACGGAATTGTCCTTTATTTGAGAAAAAAATGTTGAGTCCCGTATTGAACTAATAAGGATTTGTCCTGTATTTTCATTAACGCCCCATACACACGTCTGTCACACACACATCAACACTAAATTTACCAATACTGAACAAAATAAAAACACAGGAAACATTAAGGCCAGCAAAATCTTTGTGGCAGGACAACAGGACCTGCTGCGCTCTGTATATTATAGTTGAATTATTGAAATAAATTAACTTTTACACTATTTGCTATTTGAATTATTGAAATAAATTAACTTTTACACTATTTGCTAGTTGAATTATTGAAATAAATGAACTTTTACACCATATTCTTCACCTGTAGGCTATATTATACATCTTGGCTGATGTGGACATACATAGAATAGGAGGATATTTCAGTTGCTAGTATGATTGTCTGTCTGTACAGTCATGCAAGTTCAATGCTATTAAAGCACTTTAAACTTTAAATCAAAGCATTTTGTTTTTTCATATAAAATAAACACTTTTTTATGCAATGTAGAAGTTTTGGGGCTTTTTTTTGGCTCCTGCGCTGCTGAAATCGGGTGTCCCTTATTTCTATTTCTGAAAGGTGGCAACCCTATGCATAACTTGATGTAACGACATTGACACTAAAAGGAGAGGTGAATCCTTGATCGCAGTGTGTGTTTCCAGCATTTTAACAATTAAACAAAGTCCTTTTAAGTTGTGTCTTAAAGGAAGATTTTTTAGGGTGTTTTTTTAAGAGGGTTTTCAGATCCTGATAGAAACTGCTCAATCTGATAAAAAAAAAAATGGCCATCTTCCAATGTTGCAGTAAGAGTGCTTAAGTCTGAACATATATTATTCAGTCATCTGTTCAAGTCAGCAGGGTACTGTGACATCACTGACCCAGGTGAGAGAAAAATTATCCAGCTTCTCCATATTTACCTGAGATTTACATGAGGCTACATTTTAGGCTACAATATCAATTTCAGAAGGGACACATCACGGAAGACAGGAGCAAAGTGGAGTTGATTTTCTCACTCTGCCCTCTGAAACCGGCTGCTTTGACCACCGTGACAAAGTCACGACTGAAAAGGGAGCTGCTGTTCTCTTATCTCTGTTTTGCTTAGGCCAACGCATGTCATGAACATTTCATTAAAACCCCTCGAACCAAGTCAACTTTTAAAAAGAAAAAAAAAAGCCCACAACATGTAATATTTATGTGCAGGACCTTCTGTAAACCAACGTTTTGTAAGTCATACAGTTAAATGGCGTGACTTTACAGCAATCAAACTCTTCTGATTAAACCCTGTAGTGTACGAGGTAGTGACCATCACTGGAGATGAGCGAGGAGCTGGAACTGACGCCAATGTGTTTGTCACGCTTTTCGGAGAATTTGGCATCACACCCAAACTCCACCTGGCCAGCAAGTAAGTTTTATTCACTTATTGGAATTCAGGAATGAGCATATCTATACGTGTAACGCAGGTCAACGAAAAGAAGAATCTGCTAAACTTAAAAGTTGTGATTGAACCAAACCATCATGTTTGTTTCTTGCACTTGAAATAAAACTGTGCTATTTTTTTTTTTACTGCACATTAAAAGCACAGAAAAGAAGTAAGTATCTTTGAATGGTTCTAAAAAAAAGTTCTTAGAAAATAGAAAAGAATAGAATAGAATAGAATAGAATAGTTTGCAGTGAGCTTGGTTTTAATCAGTTTGCATGTTTTGCTGCAGGATTTTATCAAATCTTCAGGTTTTTATAGCTAAGTTTTGCTGCTCTGGGACTGAATACAGCATCTTTTGCCATTTTCCTAATATTTGATTATACTGTTGGGTTTTTCTGCATTTATTATGTAGTGAAGTGTTAGATAATCCCAAATATGATGAACATTGGACTTAACTTCTTCCTGTTGTGTGGTTCCAGGAGCCGCACAGCATTCGAAAAGGCCAAAACGGATGTGTTCAGAATTCGAACTCACAATGTTGGACCTTTGAAAAAGATAAGGTACAGCAGCCATCATGACATTTGACCCTTGTCCCAGGCTGTTTTGCGATTAGGATATTGACCAAGTTTAAACAAAGCTGAGCCTGCATCATATTTGGAAAGATAAAATGTATTTATTTGGATGTTATTTATCTGTTTTCGCAGGATAGAGCATGACAACACAGGCATGAGTGCCAGCTGGTTCCTGGACAGAGTGGTGGTGACGGATGTGAATCGGCCTCACTTGAGGTTCTATTTTTCTTGTAACAACTGGCTCAGTAAAGATGAGGGCGACGGCAGTTATGTCAGAGACCTGCTGGGCAGCATGGACTCCACGGAGATACCCAGATGTATGAATTTATCAACATTTACTAACTGGACTGTGATTATACTCGAGCGTAATGCTTTGATTGTATCTTTTCCAGATAACAAATATTTAGTGACTGTATTCACTGCGGATATAAAAGGCAGTGGGACAGATGCAGATGTTTTTATCAATATCTTTGGGGAGTTTGGAGATACAGGTAGGTAGTACTGTTTGTAGCTGAACAATTAGATGTTTTTTTTTTTTTAAAGTACTAATTGTTTTGATGAATTTATTAATTGTCTCCTTGCAGGTGAGAGGCGGCTTAACAACGACAAAAATAACTTTGAGAAAGGGACAGAGGACAAGTTCACTATAGAAGCACCAAACTTGGGCAAAATCAGGAAACTCACCATTGGCCATAATAACAGAGGCTCTTCAGCAGGATGGTTTGCGGATAAGGTAAAAAACAAAAAACAAACAGACACAATACCTTTGACTTGACTAATGCCCTTTTATTAGTTTTCAACCCCGATAACACAGAATGACAGTCATAGTCTTATTAATGAGACTCATTTTAAGTATTTATTGTACATTTTCTCAAGACAAAATTATATTACACTCCTTCTGTGCCTCCTTCAGCTCAGTTATGTGTCTTCAGTGATGCTTAAAACAATGAATCCCCATATTATCTGTCAGTTTTCTTACCTGACGCTGCTGTCCAACATGTACAGTACACTGCACAGCTGAGCGATGACTTCACTGGACACCTGGACACATACAGGACACGCGTGTCGTCATTCTACCCTGACTGTAAAGGGAAACCAACCCTTATTAAGATATAACCTTACAACAAACTGACAGATGAGGCTTTAGATGTGTTTGTTACCACACCGCAGAAAGACACCGAAGGTTAGAACTGATAACGAATTTCCATATTATAAATGGTTTGTGTGGCCACCTTCATGCACGTTGATCCATTTTAGCTTACAGAAGAATGTTTTGTATGAATCTTTATAATTAGTATGCAGTGGGGCGACAGAGTGAGGAAGCAAATGTTAACTAGTTCCAAGTTTCTAGTTCTTTGGCAGCTGTTTCTGAAATGTAAAATTCACATTTATGCCATTTATGCATCTACTGCAAAACTATATAGTGCAACACGTGTCAAGATGAGTTTATTAAGTGGAGTTGACGTTAAAGAGGATGTGAGTTCTGATCTCACTAAAGTTAAGGTTACCTTGAATAGGGATACATATTTTCACTGTTTGTCTGAATCAGAATCAGTGCAGAGAAAAATAAAGACTTTGGCTTTGGTTAAAAAGCCACTGTCAGAATTTGAAGACGCAGGACCCAAATGCAGGAGTAATCATTTTAGTTACACAACAGCTGAACAAAAAGCACTGCTAATGCAAGTTTTTAAGCCGGCACTTAAATGTGGTTTCCATATGAGCTAAGAGTGGGCTGTAAAATTGGTCCCACATGGTTTTGTCAGCAGGTTCCATCATGTCAAATATCCACTGAAGATTCATGTCTCTATTTGCCACAAACTGCCACATCTAACAAGGACAAGTGACCCACACAATCTACCCCTTTCTTAGCCCATACACAATTGCTTCACTGATACCCTTCATGGGTCCATATAGGTCCTCATAGGTTAGGGACTGACAATACTGAAACCCTATGGGATCCATGCCATTTGCCCTAGCTCACTCTGTACTCAAGTAGCCCATATTTAATCCAGATGTGGCCCATATGGACAAGCTAGCTGTGGAAGGGAAGGGGGGGGCGGATGAAGGGAAGCAGCAAAAGGAAGCACAATACAGTAGAAATCACAGCAAGGAGCACCAGGGGACTCAACGACAATGACAAGGAACCATCAAGCAAAGAAAGACAGTTGGGACAATATGTGGACAGATGAAAGCAGGTGAAACAATCATCAAAGACACAGATGACACTTATCAGGGAAGACAAGAGGAGGAAGAGATATATAAAACAAGGAAACCAACAATCCCTATTAAAGATAATAATGATAATAATAAT
The DNA here is from genome assembly GCF_033807715.1 of Cololabis saira. Lineage (NCBI taxonomy): Eukaryota > Metazoa > Chordata > Actinopteri > Beloniformes > Belonidae > Cololabis > Cololabis saira. Next base: position 35,907,641 of record NC_084595.1, read on the forward strand.
AAATAACCCCTGAAATTATAGTGGTTTATCAACAAAACACAGAGAAGATGTTATACATTAAACCATAGTAAATTAACAGCAGTTATTTACTGTCATTAACACTGTTAACACACATTTTCACTGTGCAAGAATGTATGTGTGCACCCATGTGTGTGTGCAATGGTTGGTTGAGGCAAGGGCATGGATTTTTGTGATCCTCTGTGACTATCAGAGTTGATCAAAGCAGCAGCCCGGAGAAAGACGCTGCTCCTGTTGCTGATTGTTTTGGTGCACAGTGCTCTGTAAGCAGAAGTGATGAGTTTGTATCTGGGATGTGAGGGCTCTGCAGTGATGCTGCGTGCCCTGTTCTAGTGCACTTAAACCATATAAACAAAAATACAATCTTTGTGTCAAGCCTGGGAAGCTACTAGGAGATATTTTTCTTTGCATCTATGAGCATGAAAATCCTGCTGAATACTGTCTAAATACTGTATGTTGCGCCGGTTTTCTTCTTACAGGTGATTGTAGATGATATGGGAAACAAAATAGTGTATGAATTTCCGATCAATCGTTGGTTTGCCACTGATGAAGATGATGGAAAGATCCAGCGGGACATTTTGGTAGGGGGAAACCAGCCCACAGGTGAGGGGGGTGAAAATGGAAAATTTGTTTTTAAACCTGAAAAAATGTGATCAGAAAATGCAATTGTGGCTGAGATGAAAACTAATTAAAATTATAACCCTGTTTAATGTTTGAAGAATTTAAAGATGACTGGAGTCAATTCCCTCCAGAAATGTACGTAATCATCAATTCTTGAGTCAGACTAATGATGTCCTGATCTGGGTGATTCGGTTCCCGCTCAGCTCCTCTAGAGCTTGGGGCAGTAAACCGTAGTGACGCGAGACTCTTCCTCTGAAAGACTAACATGTAACTGTATCCACCAGGTATTGTGTACAACGTCCAGGTTGTGACAGGGAACATCCGAGGTGCAGGGACCAATTCCAAAATCCACATAGTGATGCATGGCACGAAGGGCTTGAAGAACAGTGGCAAGGTGAAGGGAGGATACAAGAAACCTAAAACAACTTTCGCTTAATTCATTACGCGATGAGTACATTATCACTAATTTGCTCTCATTCATATGAAACAAGAAAGAAAAACCCACAGTGGCCAGTGAAATAACTTAAAACTGACAGATGTAATAATTCATTATAATTATTTTCTCTTTTTAATGTAAGGGTTAGAAACGTATTTGTCCTCAGGTACAACTTAAATGACTGTCAAATGAGGGTAAACAGACATTGAATGAAATGCTTAGAAGTAGCAGAATGCACCAGCAGATCACAGGGTTAATCCTCCTGAAACTGCCTTGCGTTGCATCCATAGTTGGAAAAACCATTAATCTGACCCTTTCTCCAGGTGTTTTTGGAAGGAGGGAGCTTTGAACGTGATCTGACAGACATATTTAATGTTGAGATTGCTGCACTCCTCAGTCCCATGAGCAGGGTCACCATAGGACACGACAATGAAGGAGTTAGTGCCGGCTGGTACTGCGAGAAGGTACGCACACATACGCACACTCACTTGCCAAAAACTACAGTCTGGTATTTTACTGCTGAATTAATGCTTTCTGCAGGTTGTGGTGTACTGTCCATTCACGGGAATCGAGCAGACCTTCCCATGCGGTAAATGGCTGGATGAGAAGGAGGGAGACGGGCTGATAGAAAGAGAGCTGTATGAGATGGTCTCACTCAGACAGAAGAGGCAGAAGAGTGAGTTGAATATTCATGATTATAGCTTATCAGCAGCAGCTTTTATGTCTTGTAAAGCAGTAGATAGTCTGTCTTTAGTCTGCTTTGCCAGAGAAATGAAGTCCATTATCTGCTAACGAGCTGTAAATGGCCTGCACAATTTCTTTCCCTTTGATCCACAGATGTATGCAGCAGATAGAATGGGTTTTTTCTCTTTTTTTTCTTTTTTTTGGGGGGGGGGCAGTATTCCCTGTTCACAAGATGTGAATATAATCACTACATTGGTTCATACCATTTCAGAATTGCACAATTTCTCAGTTGGAAGCTGTCCACTGCAATCACTTCAGCGTGAGAGTTTTTGCCCCGAAGGGATATTTTAACAAGCAAAAGTGTCATCTCATGGGCTCCACTGAAATAGTGAAGGAACAAGAATAGTCCAGAATGATTTGTCACAAACTACTTGTGGAAACTCTGCTTCTGCTGGCCCAAAAATTGCAAAATGGTTTTACAGGGGCACAAACAAGCACGTGAATCATTTGAAATTAGGTGCTTTTCTTGATTAATTTACCTTTTAAAGGGATCTAATCTTTCTCTAAATCACAGTAACAGACAAACGCAATGTGCATAAACTGATACTACAGTTTTTGCATTCTTATTGAACGCACCCATTAAACATTCACAGAACCGATTAAAAAGATGGCGAATCCATTGATTTGACTCGAGGTGTGCAGATCTGTGAGTTTGGAGGTGTGATTTAGAGCGACTTTGTTTTCATGAGAGACACTCAAACTTTTATGTTGGCTTTTAATAAGAAGCATTTGCTAATGGGCATAAGGTTGAAAAGGCATTCAATTTTTTGAGGTTTCCATCAGTCAACAATTAAAAGTAAATGAGAGTAACAGCTGAAGGCTTGAAGACTTCATTCTAACTGACAAACCTCCCTTTGTATTTGTCTACAATACACAAATCATTGTACAGGCCATGTGTCCATGGCAAAACAATTCAGTATAGTTGCTGCTTTCAAGCACATTACTGCAAGGTTTGGCAAAGAAAATCTTAGAAATCTGCAACACTGCTAGGAAAATGTTCAGAAGACTGAGAAAAACTGCATTTGAATTGTTCAGAAAGAATAACCACTATGCAGTATGCATGGTACAAAAATGACATAGGTTACAGCTTTGGGGCGGCAGTAGCTCAGGTGGTAGAGCGGGTCGTCCAATGATCGGGAGGTCAGCGGTTTGAATCCCGCTCCGTCCCAGTTTGCTGTCGTAGTGTCCTTGGGCAAGACACCTTACCCACCTTGCCCCGTGTGAATGTGTATGAATGTTTGGTGGTGGTCGGAGGGGCCGTTTGGCACGATGTGGCAGCCACACTTACGTCAGCTGTGGCTACAAAACATAGCTTACCACCACCAGTGAGGATGTGTATGAATGAATAATGATCTCTGTAAAGCGCTCTGGGTGCCTTGAAGGGCGCTATATAAAACCAAGTCATTATTATTATTATTACAAACATCCAAACATCATCTCAACAGTAAAGTACAGTGGAGGGAGAATCATGGTTTGGGGGTTTGCTTTCAGTCCTGTCCTGTGTTCTCCATTTTAAGCTCTTTTTGTCTGTTTTTAGTGCTATGAATGGTCTTCCTCTATTGTATTTATGCAAAGTTTTAAGTTTCCATTGATTCAATAGAGCTGTGTGTTTGGCTGGCCAAAACTGACCACAAGACTAGGTGCAAAAAGTGGGGTGATCCTATTTTTGCAGTTGCTGGTCCTGAACTCTGAAACACACTGCCCCTTGAAATACCTTCACTAGCCTGCCTTTGTTAAAGACGCATTTAGAATGGCATTTGGATTAGCTTTTATGTATCTTATTGTTACATTTCTAGTTACATAGTCCAGTTTTTATTTGTTTTTAATTGTAGTGAAGCACTTTGGTCAACCTCAGTTGTTTAAATCTGCTATAGCTACAAACATTGATTGATTGATTGATTGATTGATTGATTGATTGATTGATTGATTGATTGATTGATTGATTGATTGATTGATTGATTGATTGATTGATTGATTGATTGATTGATTGATTGATTGATTGATTGATTGATTGATTGATGGATGGATGGATGGATGGATGGATGGATGGATGGATGGATGGTTGGTTGGTTGGTTGGTTGGTTGGTTGGTTGGTTGGTTGGTTGGTTGGTTGATTGATTGATTGATTGATTGATTGATTGATTGATTGATCCATTGATTGGTTGATTGGTTGATGGATTGATTGATTGATGATTGATCCATAATATTGATGGTTGATCGATTGATTGATTGATTGATTGATTGATTGATTGAGTGATTGATTGTTCGATTGATTTATTGATTGATTGATTGATTGATTGATTGATTAAAACCTCCTGCAGGATGAAGTCATGTTAGACGTGGCCCTAAACATTGGTTTCAGAGGAAGAAAATCAGTCTTATGGTACGGCCTGGTCAGAGCCCAGACTTTAATCCCATACAGACGCTGTGGAATTAATTCAAAAGAGTCCTTCGTACCAAATATCATACAAATGAGTCTGAGCTGAAGCTCTTTAAACTGTTTGGGTAAAATGTGTGAACGACTTTGGAGGTTTAACTGGCTATTAACTCCAAGGGTTTACCTACATCTTCCAACCAGCTAAGTTAAGCATACTGCGCTTGTCTACTATTGTGACTGAGAAAAAGAGCAGAACACATTTAATGGCAGTGAAAAAAGCAAACCACTGAATTCCAATTACCTATTAGACAGTGACATTTGACAGTGATTTGACCATGCTTTTGTCAGAGAACCCCTGGTCCCTGTGGATATGGACATCAGACCTGCCAAGCGCAGGAACCGATGCAGATATTTCTTTCCAGGTGTACGGAGAGAAGGGCAAGTCAGATGAAATTAGGCTGGCCAACAAAACAGACAATTTTGAACAGGGACAGGTGGACAAGTTTATGGTAAGTACGCTATTTTTCACTCGAACATGCACATAATAACAAGTCAGATACTGAGGGGTCAGTCGTTATGTGTCCCAGGTCGAGCTGCCCAATTTGGGAAAACTAACCAAACTCCGCATCTGGCATGAGAAAAGAAATCCTTTTGCTGGATGGCATCTCAGCAAGGTGAGATTTCTCAAATGTAATGGTCCATAGTCAATGAATCTACCCAGTTGTTGACACGTTTGCACATTATTTCAAGAATGATAACCAATATTTCTATTCAATTTTCAATTCAATTCAATTTTATTTATATAGCGTCTATTACAACATAAGTTCTCTCTAGGTGCTTTCCAGAGACCCAGAACATGACCCTCAAGCAATTACGATTGCGACTGAGGGAAACAAATATATTATATAATATTCATATTCTGAATATATCTTATATTCAGATGTGTATATGATGTAACACCAGTTTCAGATGATGCAGACTTCACTTAGAGAAAGTGCACAGTGGATTGTACTGTCGAAATTCACTCCTTAAAACCAGCTGCTGTGATCACAGCTTGGAAACATGGTTGAAAAGGAGGCTTTTGTACTGTATTTCTTTGATATTCTAACCAAAGCGTACCACTGTAACTTATTTATGAACTTAGTCTTTGCTTTTGAAAGAACAGCATACTGTGTTTTTATTTTGATTTAGGACATTAGTAACTTCAGGGGAAATAGACTTACAGTATAATAGCCACTAAATAATCAAATATTTCAGGCGATTTCATCCCTTCTTGAAACCAACACAGACGTTTTGGTGATAGTTAAGAATCTCAGCCCATGTGTGGCACATTAAATAACTGAAAATCTTTGTAATGAGACTTGACTCTATTCCCTCAGGTAACCCTGATGAAGTCATTAACAAAAGAGAAGTATACGTTTCCATGTGAGCGGTGGCTGGACATGAATGAAGACGACAATGAAGTTGTGAGGGAGCTTCCTGCCACTGGAGAACTCATCGATGAAACGTTGCCCCGTACGTCCACACCATAGGTCCACACACTCACCAACACCCAAACATGTTTTTCCAATTACTGAGAAGAGTGTAAACAATCATCACTGAAGTCATTCTGCTGTGCAGTGGTCAAATACAGAGTGACAGTGTGTACGGGGACTGTTGGTGGCAGCGGCACAGATGCATCAGTTTATCTCAATCTGATTGGAGACCGGGGGGACACTGGAGAACGGCTGCTGGTCAATTGCAAAAACAACGTCAACAAGTTTGAGAAAGGAAACGTGAGTACACTCAGCACATCTGATAAGTTGTTTTAATCTAATGCATATTGAAGAAGAATCAAACCTTACTTTTATTCATACACAATGGAGCATTATGTTTGCTCTTGACAAAAAACGGAAATGCTAAGAAAATGTTCCTTATACTCAAGTTTTAACCCCAAATGAGTTTCAACTTGACCCCGAAAAAACATTTTTTTAAAAGAAGATGCTATTTTCTTTAGTCCAAATGCTATAAACAGACCATACCTTGAGCAATCACAGTATTTTAATGAAGCAAATTAATGCAAAAGTCCTCTTGAGAATTTTTTCCGGGTTTTTCATCAACACTTGCTGGTGTTTTGTCCTTCTAGTTTGATGAGTTTATAGTCGAGGCAGGAGCCATTGGGCAGATCCACAGAGTGAGGATTGGACACAACGGTAAAGGAGGAGGCTGTGGCTGGTTCCTGGACAAAGTGATTGTAAGAGAAGGACAGGCTGAGGCCAACGCTGTGGAGTTCCCCTGCAACAGGTTTATTAATCTCAAATAAAATTCTAATCTTTCACCACAAGAATTTAATATTTTTTTCGTCTGCTGCACTAGCAAGAGATGGCTATTTGTTCATTTACTTATTTATTTTCCCCATTATGACAAAACTCTCATCTCACGGCTAAAGTCACTGTTTGCCTTTACCCATTTGATCTTCATCATTAACTGAGGCTCATGAAGTGTCTAAATGATTCATCATGTCTTCATGATTTCATGCAGGACTTCAGTTATATGTTAGATAACTACCTGAATAAGCCAGTCGTCCTACTAACATATTCCTGTAGAAGTGTCAGATGAGATGAGATGAGACGACAGACTTCTCCCTGAATGTGCTGTGCAGGTGGCTGGATCGCAATGAAGATGATGGACAGATCGTTAGGGAATTAGTGCCGTTCTCAGATGGACAGCGTCTTTACAGTAAGTTACTACCTACAATTTTCTTGATCATTTGAATTTGATTCTGATACTTCTATTTGTGTTTGTGGGTCAGATTACAGCTATCATGTTGCGGTGAAGACAGGTAACATCCCCGGGGGCAGCTCAGACTCCAATGTGTTTGTGAAGCTGTACGGAGAGAAAGGTGACACCAGTAAGACGATGCTGGTGGTCTCTGCCAATAACCTGGGGAACTACTTTGAGTCGGGCCGTGTTGACATCTTCACTCTGGACACATTTGATATTGGACAGGTTCTCTTATTAGATGTTCACAATACTATGATAAGGTCTCCCAACATGTCAAAATATGCTTTTAAAGTACCTTCATTGTATATCAGTCCTTACCAGAGAAGTCTGGCCTCTTTCTTATATTTAATTTGTGATTCTTCAGTGATAACACCTATTGGTTGTCAAATGTATACAATGTCACTTTTTTTCTTCCCAATCCTACACCAGATCAACCGTTTGCTAATTGGTCACACCAATGAAGGCATGAATGCTGGCTGGTTCTTGGACAGTGTTCAGATTCTGGTTCCAGTCCATGGAAAGAATTACATGTTCCCCAGTCACCGCTGGCTCTGCAAGGACAAAGCTGATGGGAAGACAGAGGTGGAGATTTATCCGAGTGAGATCCTGGACATGGAAAAGCGTAGGTGACACTTGCACAGTCACAAAATTACCCGAAAATAGATATAAGTGCACAATACATGTGGTAATTCAATATCTATTTATTTATTTATTTCCATGGAAGCAGTTTAAATGATATGACGCACATGCAACCAATCACCCCAAATTACTCTGAATATTGTTGCAACCTACATACAATCAAATATGTTACAGTGTCTTTAAATGAGCTGTCTTGTATTGTAAAGGCTGTAAAGGGTGTCCATTCTATGTCAGATTTGCAGGTGCTCTTCATAGTGTTCCAGTGTGTGTCATTCCTCGGGGAAAAGTAATTAAAGTTACTGAGACTCTTAAGCTCTGTCTCCTGCTGAAGAAAAACAACAAACTATCCACTTTCAATGCATCTCATGTCAGTGTCATATCTAATACCTATGTAGAACTCAGAACACTCAAATAAAGACTTGGCAATATAGCCTCAGATAGTAATTTTTTTTTTTTTTTTTTTATTGATCTTTTTATAAGAAACAACATACACTTAACACATGGAAACGTGTAGTCGAACAGACGCATTATACATTGTCTCCTTTTTTTTTTTTTTTTTTTTTTTTTTTTTTTTTTAAACACACAAAACCTAACAAAGGAACAGAGTCTCTGTAGCGTTAAAAATTAAATAAACAGATGAGCAAGAAATGAAACTGGAAATAAATAAAACATAAAAAAAAACAAATTAAGGAGATGAAAAGAAAATTAAGGGAGGGGGTGGGGTCAGTCGGTGGGTAGAGTCTTCAACGCGGTGAAGTGGTCTATGAACGATTGCCATTTGTGAATGAATTTAGCTGAGTTGCCTTTTACAGAGTATCTCACCTTCTCCAATTTAATAAAAAACATAACATCACTAAGCCAAATAGAAATAGACGGGGGCCTGGGGGATTTCCATAAAAGTAAGATACGACGTCTTGCTAAAAGGGATGTGAAAGCCAATACTTCTGACTGTGTGTGGCTGATATGTGAGGAGTCGACAGTGAGTCCGAATATTGCTAAGAGAGGGGCCATAACAACTTTTTTACCCAGAACTTTAGACATGATCACAGAATAATCACTCCAAAATTTCTGTAACCTAGGACAGGAGAAAAACATATGACTTAAATTGCAGGGAGAACCCTGGCATCTGTCGCATAAGTCTGCAACATTCGGATATATTTCCGATAATCGGGATTTTGATAGGTGGGCTCTATGCAGCACCTTAAATTGAATAAGTTCTAATCTAGCGCAAGGCGTGCTAGATCGTATGCTACGGATAGCTTTATCCCACAGCTCCCCTGTGAAGTCAAGGCCCAACTCTCGTCCCCAACCCTCCCGAGCTTTATCTACAGAATGATCATCAAATGTCATACACAGTGCATATATCTTAGATATCAGAGACTTTTGACTGAGTTTCATAGTTAGAAGATCATCCCACGGTTGGTTCGCAGGAAGGGAAGGGAAGCATGGAAACAAAGCAGAGGCGCAGTGTCGAAGCTGGAAGTAGCGAAACAAATGGGAGGCAGGCAAATTGAACTTTGACCTCAGATCTGAGAATGTGGAAAAGATGCCATCCTTATATAGATCCCTGAAGTGCTTAATGCCCCGGTTGTACCAAATCATAAAAGTGGTGTCTATTAGTGATGGAGGGAACAGATGATTCTTAGTAACAGGTGTATAGATGGATGGAGAAGCAAATTTAAAGTGGCGCCTAAACTGTGACCAAATCTTAAGGGAGGAAAGCACCACAGGGCTATTTGTAAACTTAGAGGGATTCAATGGTAAAGAGGAGGAGAGTAGGGCCGTTACAGAGGATGAAGAGAGTGACTGAGCCTCCAATCTGCACCATAATAACTCAGGAGACTGAAGCCAATAAATTAGTTTGTGAATATGCGCTGACCAATAGTAAAGCATAAAGTTTGGTAGTGCTAGACCCCCATTAAATTTAAATTTTTGGAGAAGCGAATACCTCACTCTGGGTGTCTTACCGGCCCATAAAAAGTTGGAAACAATTTGGTCAAGTGATTTAAAAAAAGATTTTGGTAGAAATAAAGGAGTGCATTGGAACAAAAAAAGAAATTTAGGCAATACAGTCATTTTCACTGTGTTAATTCTTCCTATCAGCGACAGTGGTAGGGAGTTCCACCTCTGTAAGTCCGCCTTCACTTGAGTTACCAGTGAGGAAAAATTAGCGGTGAAAAGAGAGGGCAGAGTGCGGGTCACATTAATCCCTAAGTATCTAAAGCCCGACGGGCTGAGTTTAAAGGGGATATCAGATTGTTTGAGTTGTAAAGCAGAGGAGTTTATGGGGAAGCATTCACACTTGTTAAGATTGACCTTATAGCCGGAGAAGGATCCATAATTCTTCAACAGAGATAATATTGGTGCAATGCTGGTTAAAGGGTCAGATACATATAAAAGGAGGTCGTCTGCATAAAGTGACAATTTGAGTTCCACATTGGACCTAGAGACTCCGCGAAATAGAGGAAGAGTTCTTAGAGCAATTGAAAGTGGTTCGACGGATAGAGCGAATAGCAAAGGGGAGAGAGGGCAGCCCTGTCTCGTGCCACGTGATAATGTAAAATAAGTGGAGTAGTTGTCATTGGTGTGAATGCTGGCCTGAGGGGAAGTGTAAAGAAGTCTAATCCACGATATAAACCTGTGTCCAAATCCGAATTTATGAAGTGTTGCAAAAAGATAGTTAAATTCGACACGATCAAACGCTTTTTCAGCATCAATTGCGATAACAACTTCAGGGAGTGGAGAAGAATCTTTAGAGAGAATCACATTAAGAAGTGTACGAACATTATAAAAGAGCTGGCGTCCCTTGATGAAACCATTCTGCTCCTCAGATATGATGCTAGGAAGGATCTTATCAAGACGAATTGCTAGCGCTTTGGCTAAAATTTTGACATCCACATTCAGTAAAGACAAGGGCCTGTAAGAAGTGCATGATTCAGGGTCCTTGTCCTTCTTCAAAAGGAGGGCAATGGACGCCTGCATTAAAGAGGGAGGCAATGAGCCATGATCAAGGGACTCATTGTACATTGAAAGTAAAAGGGGGGCTAATTTGTCTTTGAATTTTTTGAAAAACTCAGCTCCGAACCCATCGGGACCAGGGGCCTTGTTGCTTTGCGTAGCTTCAATGGCGGCAGCAATTTCTTGCAAGCTGAAAGGAGCATCGAGGCCATTAGCCACATCCAAATTAATAGTAGGGACAGTGATATTATCAAGAAAGGAGGTCATTTCTGCTGTGTCAAGTGGAGATTCTGACTCATAGAGAGAGGAGTAGTATGACTTAAAAATTGTGTTGATGGCGATTGGATCGGTGGTAAGTGTGCCATTAGAATCTCTAATGCTGGGAATCAGTCTCGACGTTGCTTGCCTTTTTAATTGGTGAGCCAATAACCTGCTTGGTTTATCGCCGTGTTCATAATAGTTGGCATGAGCGCGTAATAGGAGCCGTTCAGAATCGGCTGTCGCTATAAGATCGAATTTTGACTGCAAATCAAGCCGTTGTTTCAGTAAACTCGGACTTGGGTTAACTGAGTTTAGTCTGTCTGTGTCCTGAATTTTAGATGTGAGCTCCTGTAATTTAGCCCTGCGGATTTTACTGGCGTATGCTGAATAAGAGATAATCTGTCCTCGCAAATATGCTTTGAGTGATTCCCATACTAGCGAAAAACTGGTAGAGTCTGTTTTGTTTAGTGCAATGAAATCATCTATTGAAGCAGATATAGAAACATTAAATGCATCGTCGGATAAAAGCAATGGATTAAACCTCCAGGGAGAAGAAAAACGGGGGCGCTCAGACCATGTTATATTCAAAGTTAGAGGGGCGTGATCCGAAATAACAATTGGGTGGTATATGACAGAAGTAACTTTGGGGAGAAGAGAGCCATCAACAAAAAAATAGTCAATACGTGAATATGACTGATGTACTTGAGAAAAAAAAGAGAATTCCTTATCTCCAGGATGTGAGAACCTCCACGGATCAACAAGCCCGTTCTTGACTGTAAAATCGGTAATAGATTTTGACATAGAGGATTGAGTCAAAGTACGAGGATTCGAACGGTCCAAAGAAGGATTAATAACACAATTCAGATCACCGCCCAGTATTGTAATATGCGTATTTAAGAAAGGGAGGTTGCCAAACAGCCTATCCGTAAAATTGGGGTCATCAAAATTAGGGGCATATATATTCACCAACAATACAGGGTTACAGTATAGAGTGCCCGCAACAATAAGATATCTACCATTCTTATCAGATATTGTCCTGGAGACGGAGAAATTGACTCTTTTGTTGATCAAAATTGCTACTCCTCTAGACCTAGAATCAAAATTTGAATGAAAAATATCACCCACCCAAGCTCGTTTGAGTCTGAAATGATCTTTATTTCGCAAATGAGTTTCCTGAAGGAAAGCTATGTCAGTGTCTAAGCGTTTCAAATGTGAAAAAATCTTTGATCGCTTAATTGGATTATTCACACCTTTAACATTCCAGCTAGTGAATGTAATGTTTGATCCAGTATCAGGCTTGCGCAGATTACGATCGCTCATAGGCATTCTCTGAGAGAAAATAAGACCGACTCACCCACCACCAGAGGAGATATAAGGAAAAAAGGTAAAAGGGAAAACCAAAACAAACAAAACTCAGGAGTATATACATACCTACAGAGACAAAAAGCCAACATCCCATAACCCCCGCCCACCCACCCAACGCACATTAGATGATCCCATCCCCAAACGATGGAAACAGCCGTGCTGGCTTCAAAGGAAGCCATTCTCGAAAGGAGATGCTTTCGACTGTAAAGCTAGATACAAAAACGAAAACAAAATTAGCTCCTGCAGAGTTAAAACCTTAAAAAAAAAAAAAAAAAATATGAGGCATATGAAACCAACAATCTGAGCCATTCTGACGATCGCTGTCTTGTCAGGGTAACAACAAACGTTAATTAAAATTAAGGAGAACTTTGGCCTATAGAACAATGATATATACATATATGTACTCGCACACCCACACAGACACGCACACACACATGCACACAATTTAAGCAAAGACAGGGGTGCGTGCATATTTTCTAATCAAGGCATCATACCAGAGAAATGATTAGGCCTTCAATTTTAAACGGTGTTGTTCCCATTGATAGTTAGAAGAGAAGAAAAAAAAAAATAAATAAAAAAAATAAAATAACTATTGATAAATTAAAAAAAAAAAAAAAAAAAAAAAAAAAAATTATTAAAAAAAAAAAAAAAAAAAAAAAAAAAGAAAATAACGACATAAAGTCCCATTTTCTGAATTGACTCAGTCACTCACCCCGGGCCAGAGTCCCGCATGGAGGCAAACGAAACCAACAATCTGAGCAATTCTGACGATCGCTGTCTTGTCAGGGTAACAACAAACGTTAATTAAAATTAAGGAGATCTTTGGCCTATAGAACAATGATATATACATATATGCACTCGCACAACCACACAGACACGCACACACATGCACACAATTTAAGCAAAGACAGGGGTGTGTGCATATTTTCTAATCAAGGCATCATACCAGAGAAATGATTAGGCCTTCAATTTTAAACGGTGTTGTTCCCATTGATAGTTAGAAGAGAAAAAAAATAAATAAAAATTAATAAATAAAAAAAAAAAAAAATAATAAAAAAAATAAAAAATAATTAAAAAAAAAAAAAAAAAAAAAATTACGACATAAAGTCCCATTTTCTGAATTGACTCAGTCACTCACCCCGGGCCAGAGTCCCGCATGGACAGCAAGCTGGATAAATCGTCCCAGAAAATTAGCTGGTAGTCACTTTTTTTATTTTCCTGATGAATGCCAGGGCTTCATCTGGCGACGTGAAGTCACGCTGCTGGCCATCATGGGTTACACGCAGCCGGGCGGGGTACAGCAATCCATACCGGACTCCTTCAATCTCCCGCAGCTGACGGCGCACGTCATTAAAGGCAGCGCGCGCCCGCGCTGTCTTGGCTGTGTGATCCGGGAACACGGAGATGCTCATACCCCGGACTTTTATCCGCTGCCGCTCTCTCGCCTTTCTCAGGATGTCAGCGCAGTCGGTGTAGTAATGGAGCCTTGCCACTATTGCGCGGGGCCGCTCCCCGGTCTTCGGTCTCGGCATGAGGGTGCGGTGGGCTCGGTCCACCACCGGCTCTGCGTCGAGGGAGAAGGCTTCCGCCAGGAGCCTGGAAACACCTGCTGCAGATGAAGAGTCAGGATCCTCCTCCGGGACGCCAATAATCCGTACGTTCTGCGGACGGGACCTTGACTCCAAATCCTCGCATCTGTCCTCCAGCCTCACATATTCTTTCGACAAGTGATCAACTTTTTTCTGGAGAGCAACGATGTCATCTGAGCAGCTTGAGAGCGAGAGCTCGATCCCAGCGACCGTGGCTGCGAGACCCGCGACGTCCGCCTTCATGGAGGAAATACTGCCAGAAAGATCAGCTTTAAGGGAAAGCAGCTCGGACTTAATGGACGTTAAATTCTCGTTCAGTGCTTGCTGAAGCTCTGACCTAAATACAGCCGCAACATCATTGCGAAGAGCGGAGAGAAGTTCGGTTTTAAGCCGTCTGAACTCCGCAGCTGGAACCTGCGCAGCGCAGGTGCTCTCCGGAGGAGGGGAATCACCGCGGGGCGAGGAGACGGCATGAGCAGCAGGCCGCGGGTTAGCTGGAGGGTTATTCCCCGCTTTGAAGGACTTTGGAGGCATTTCCGTGGTAAGTCGTCGAAGTAACCGCGTTGAAAATAGGTTAGTTAAAACCAAAGCCGTGGGAGTGATACAAAAAGTGCCAATAAATGCTGAATTAAAATTAACTCTGCAGGAGCTCCGCTAATTACGTCTCACCCCATGTAAAGCTAAGCCGGAAGCCCTCAGATAGTAATTTAAAAAAATGATCATATATCCACATAAAAGGGACAAACGTTTTGCCCCAGATTATTATAGAGCTTTACAACTGGACTAACCAGACCACTAATCAACGGGTAATTGATCACACTCTGTTGTGCTGGGCTACCTGATGTTACTTGCCTAGGTTACTAGGCTTGCAATCAGCTAACACCACTCCCTGGCTTAAGTCATTCACTGGTGACTGACTGAAGATGAAGATGAAGAAGATCCCCTTGCAAAAACAGGGCTTAAAAAGCACTTGTGGCAGGGTGGAGGAGCTGCAGCCACTCAGGCTGATTAGGGCACAGGTGGGCCCAATCAGCCTCTCCACTCTGCCAGCCTTCATAAGGCATAGCTGCCCAGCAGCAAGGGCTCCTGAGAAGCTGTGTGAAGGTGCTTCTGCACGTGTTGGCGGTGGTTTATGGTCTCATAAAAGGGTCTGCACGAAACTCCGTGTCTCTCCATCCTTCGGTCGGCCCCGGTAGCACTCGCCCTGCTACAGCACTCTTCAGAAAACCTATGAGAGACATCCCAAGGGGTTTGTCCAGTTGTTTTATCACATAGTCTGTGGTTTTCTTTCATATTTTGAATGAGATTCTGGCTCTAACAAGCATGGTAGGATATGAGGTGTTGAGGTCAATTATAGGAAATGTGGTACGTGTGGATAATATGGTAAAAACTGAGAACTTTTCCAGGCGAAAACAAGAGTTGTGTGCATTTATGAGCAATATCTACCTAACAGCAAGCCATAGGAACTCAACAAATCAGGACACACTTGAGCCAAATCAGGTCATTTTAAAGAAGAGACTCTCTTTTTCATTTTTGGTCTCTTTTGTTAAAAAAACTGCAGGTAGTGGTATAAGAAATTAAAATTAGATAAGTAAAAGTGAGCATAATACAAAACAATAAAAATCCTAATAACAGGTTCTACATCTGAGATCATATATAAACACATCTATCAAAACACATTACTTTATTTTGAATTTCAGTCATTTACTGCATATACCGTAACTGAATGGATAAAACCTCTGGTCTGTTGATTTGCAAGCTGCTGCTCTGAAGCCTTTATTTCAGCTTTTAGCTGCTGAATCTTTCTAGAGCAAGAGATGATCATATCTAGACAAAAAAGATTAATGACTCATGAAAAAACTTTGACTTTGGATTTCATGAGCGATGTTTGTTTTGAATGGGAGTCAATCAGACGCGGAGATGTTTTGGCGCCAGTGTCTCGCAGCTGTCTGTTAAGCACTTCCACACTGGCTTCACATAAAACAACAGATGGGTTTCATCCATCACTTCTGACTTCATCAGAACTCTTAGACAACAATGGTGAAGTTAAATGTCTGTTTTAACATTCAAATATGACGGGGCACTGTTGGAATCATCTCACAGTTACTTTCAGTGAAGACCCTTATGCATAAAATCTAACAATCTAGGTGTAATTTTGATCAAACAGCTGATTTTCTCATAGTTTTGTACAATTACAACTGCTTTCAAAAACTATTTAGCACCTTTGCCTTGAAAAGTCATGTAAATTCTCCTTTTTATCTGAGGTATGCATCATTTTAAGGCGTATGCGCTCATACATAAGTACGTTCTAGCAGTTTTAAAGGTTATTTATGTGTAATACTCTATCATATATTTTCCAGTGATCAACTATGAGATCCTAGTTTTAACTGGAGATGTGATGTTTGCTGGCACCAATGCCAAAGTGTTCATCCAGATCTACGGGGACAATGGGAAGACAGAAGTCATCACCCTCCAAAGCAGATCTAATAACTTTGAGCGCAACACAGTGGAGATTTTTAAGGTATCAAAAAACTGGATTTCATGCATTTAGTTGCTCCAAAAAAGCATTTTAATACTAATGGTTAAGAAAAATACTTTTTTATACATTTTAAGTATAAACTTTGCGACTGCTTTTACAGATAGAAGCCAAAGATGTGGGGAAGATCTTCAAGATACGCATCGGTCACGATGGCTCTGGGATTGGATCTGGCTGGTACTTGGAATTCGTGGATGTCAAACGTTTAATCATGGCTTTGGTGCCCAAAGAGAAGAAGAAAAAGGAGGACAAGAAAAAGAAGAAGAAAAAAAAGAAAGATGAGGAAGATGAGGATGAGGAGGGGGGAGAGGAGATGCAGCAGGTGGTGCTCACTTATCATTTCCCCTGTTCGCGCTGGCTGGCTGGCGGAGAGGAGGATGGGGAGCTGGTGGTGGAGCTGCTACCAGAGGATGGAGAGCATCTCGAAGGTACAAAACAGATGAAAAGATCATTTTGAAGAGAGGCTGGATGAACATCTCTCTCCCAAGCTTCAGGCATCCGAGTTCATTTTGGTAACAGGAGCATCCTGGCTGCTAACTAACTTGCCCCTTTGACTAGACCTCGTTAAAGTTGTTTATTTCATTTTTTTTACATTATGCTGTTTTTGGCCAACATCTCCCATACCAGTACCTTTTAAAGCCATTTTTCAGTCTTTGCTGTTCTCCTTACTGGACCTTGCAAGTCACTGGGAAAATCCAACCCTCCTGTCATCAGGTCAAATCTGTTGCACTTGCATGAGGTTCAGATGAAATGAATCATGAGTGCAAGATGACATTCTTTATGCACATAACTGTGTTGTAAAAGTAAAGAGAATGTTTTGTTCTCAGGAAAACCTTTTTCGCATTTTCTTCCCTCTTTGTGTGCGCTCCCTTTGTCAAACTTAATAGAATTGAAAAGGCACATAAACAAGAAATTTGTTTCAAGCTGCTGAATCCAGCTGTTCTTTTTCCATATTGCATCCAGATATTTTCATTCTTATCTTCTTTGAGCACAGACATCATTGAGCAAAGAAGTTTATCTACAAGTGTATCCTCTGTGATTAAGACATAGAAAAAACTAAATCATTTCTGTTTTCTTTTCAGTGAAATAAACTGCCACCTGCAGTTATATGCAGTTATTTTTTTAATATTTTAGGCCCTATTTATCTCTTGCATTCAGCACTAATGGTGTGATTCACGTGATTTGATTTGACACAGCTTCCTGGCTCGCACATGTGACAGGTTGAGGAGGCGTTAGTAATTCATTCCTTGTTTTGTCCGACAGGCAACACCTATGAAGTGTGTGTCTTCACCGGTGACATCCTGGGAGCTGGGACGGATGCCAACGTCTACATTAATATTTATGGGGAAAATGGAGACACGGGAGAGCGGCACCTGAGCGATTCTGACAACCTCAACAAATTTGAACGAGGGGAGGTATGATGGGTTAACAAAGCTTTACCTATGTGAAACATGGTCACTACAATTACCGGTGAAACTGGAGGAATCCTATAAAGCATGCTCTATTGTTGCTAGTAAAGAAAAATCATGGCCTGAGTGGCGGTGGCTGTCTTACATACCCCGGGACTGCCTGCTCCTCAGTTATTAATAACATCTTAGACACCTTAACACTCAACAGATGTACATATCACAAGGTCACTTGCACATAGGGTCTTTGGAGGGGGGGACACTTCTAAATGTGGCTACTGGCATAGCCACACGGTGGCCTGACCCCCTCCCTGTTTTAACCGCATTAGTCACACCCACTCGCCATCACCATCACCAGGGGCGGGAGTGAGGTCTTCCTCCACCCATGTTTACCGCATTCAGCCTGGGGCGGGGGACCACAGGAGGGATTGATGGCCAGACCCGGGTATGGGCTCGCCGTGTTGCCTGTCTGCTGGGCTGTGCCGGGCCTCCAGGGGGGAGATGGGAGTGGTGAGAGAATGATTGTCCATGTCTTTGTTAGTGAGTGCATGTTAGTGTATCTGTGTGAATGGGTGTCCTGCGGTGGACTGGTGACCTGTCCAGGGTGAACCTCTGCCTCTCGCGTGTAATTAGCTGGGACGGGCTCCGGCAGACCCCCGTGACCCTGCAGGGGATAGGGTGGGTATATAAAATGGATGGATGGATGGATGGATGGGTGTCCTTTGTCTAAACCTGGGTTTGGGGCTCTTTGCTGTTTGGCCTATCCGGGTGTCTCCTTGTCGGGGGGTTCCCTCTCTCCGGGCTCGTCTCCGTTCCCCCTCGCTGCCCTTGCAGCTGGGCACATCTTTGGCTCTGGGGGGCCCGCTTTCATTGGGACGGGTGCCGGTCCGCCGGCATCAACGGTCGAAGTGGCCCCGTCTCTCCGGGCAGGCTGGCCTCTCGCCGGGTGGGGGTTGTGGGCCTGGAGGGTGTGGACCTCCCGGCCCCCTGATCGGCCTATGCCGGGTGGCTGGTGCTCGGCTGGGTACCGGTCCATCAACGTGGGTTTCCTGGCTGCCTCCTCTCGTGGTCATGGCTGTCGGGGGGGTTTCCTCCCGCCCTGTTCTGGTCCTCCGTGTAGCTGCTGGTGGCCTGGGTTCGGGTTTCTTCCATGTCGACTTCTGGTCTCTTGGGTGGCTTGGTTTTGCCCTCCTTCCTCCACTCTAGTTGCAGTTCTAGGTAAAGCCTTGTTTTCACTTTGCGCACACAGTTACACAGACATACACACCTGCTCATTCACCTACATACTCACTCCGCAGTTTTGGGGGACAAAAAATTGCAGTAGCCTAGTTTTGATTCAGTGTTAGAGACCTGAAATGGTTGCTGTTTGTGTTACTGCCTGTTCCCGTTTCTGTTTGTCTGGTTTCTCTCTTGCAGATTCCAAAGGCTTGTGTGCCCGTTGTGTGTTTTCCTGTGTTTCTCTCATTTCAGACTTGCAGCGGATGCCACCCCCGATCCCCCTCATATTATATGTTAAAAAAGAAAAAAGCTTCATACAATGATGAGAAAACTGGCTTATAGGCTTCTGGCCTGTTATTGCTGGTATCTCTGAGTATTCATGAAAAAAAAAAGAAAGAAAAATCATCATCTCATATTTAAACCCTTTCCTTCATTCACCATTTCGCACATATATGTCATTAGATTGGTCAGCTATTCAAAAGCTATTTTCTAGTATATGCATGGGCTTGGATTGTTTAGTTTCCCATCAGCCACTTCAGTGAAACAAAACTGCTTTTTAAAGGATTTTCATTTTAAATTTGAATACCAAAGTCCATGATGACCATTTTGAACAGCAGTTATATTTTCTCACTTGATGATAGAAATACAGCCTGAGCATCTCATCCGTAAAACCCTGTAGCCTCCGGTATAGGGGGGGAAATGCCATTTAAGAACATAAGCCTTAAATTAGGGAGGGCATAAATGGTTTTAATTTGAAATCATTGCACCAAAGGAGTAGACTCGTCGATAACTTGCTCAAAATAATTGTTTCTATCTACTCAAGTAAATAATGATTCAATTGTTTTGTTTAATTCATGCATTAAAAAGGGTTTAATTTCTTAAGAGTTGCACCCCTTCATGCACTCAGGGTGAAAATTATCCAGTAGTTAGACAAAGATCCAAGCACTTCAAGGCAACATGAGCCTTGCACTGAGGTGTGGGTGGTGAGAGTATTCAAGGAGAATTACAAGGTCCTCTGCAGGCAGCTGTGACTGAACGGGAACCGTAAAGACCCCACTGTGTCACTGAACCTGTCCTACTTTTACTCAGTAGTCGGCCCACATCTTTGAATTATTTATCTGTACAATGTAGCTGGTTCCACGGAAACATGAAAAGCTTCTGTGTTCCGTTTCTTCTGAAAGAAATCAGTACATCAGTTAAACAGAACTGAAAACACAGCCAGAGAAAGTCAAGATGGTTGTTTCACTTTTGACCCTGGACACTGGTGCAACAATGGCAACATATATATATATATATATATATATATATATATATATATATATATATATATATATATATATATATATACATATATACATATATATACTGTATATATATGGATCTCTATATGAATATGAACACACACTAAGAATATTTGACTTTACATGTGCAGGGTCCAGAGCTAGAAAAACATCAAATAGAATGTGAACATTAAAAAGGTTGTACAACCATGAAGCAGATATGTTTAGTGTGTGTCCCAGTCAGGGGCCACCTGACTTGCTATCCATATACAGTTCAGAGGTTGTCATCCATGAACTGGAGTTTGAGCAATATTGCTGCCATCTAGGCAAAAGATTATACCTTTTTCAACTAGGACATTGCTCATTTCAGCAAAACAACACCAAACCATTTCCTGCATGCATTAAAGCACGTAGCTAAAGTGCCCGCAGCTTGGTCCGTCATTTTGAAACGAAAAACATGACGAAGCTGAAATTTTGCATAAAACTTTTGTCACTTTCTAAACTACAGCAGATTGTCTACTCAAGTTTTAATTTGACTCAAAATGAGGATTCATTTTGTTAATAACTATCAAATCTTTATTTCAACACTTAATATGCTGCACTGTGTTGCAATCGCTATATTCTGTTTTATTTACCACTTCGGACTTGGCCTTTCTGTTGAACGGTGTCTCTGGTTGCTGAATTCTGCAGGAAGATGTTTTCATCGTGGCAGCTATTGATCTGGGCCCTTTGAAGAAGCTGCGAATCCGTCATGACAACACCTGCTCTTACTTATCCTGGTACCTGGATCGTGTTGAGATAGTGGACACGAAGGAAGATTTAACGTAAGTGAAAAAGATTTATTTTTACGTAGGTTTTTGTGCAGTGATTCAAATGAAGTTGTGGAAATATCTCATTGTCCATTTAAAGCGGAAAAGCTTTGTGCAATTTCGCAATTGATGATGCTGTAACTGTATCTGTTCAAAATAATCATACGTCACAGTACTGTTCCAAAAATGGAAAAAAAGGTAATTTCGTTGGTAATTAACAGAAAAGATTTTCACCCAAATGGTTTCAAACACGTCACTAAAGATTATGATAATTATTTAACCATGATTATGATTATCTAAAATAATTGGGAATTCATGAAGGCTGCTAAACTTGAGCATAATCTAAATCTAAACTCTATCTAAAGATAAAGGAAGGAAGGGAAAAAAGAAGGGAGAAAGGAAGGAAGGAAGGAAGAAAGAAAAGAAGGGAGAAAAGAAGGAAGGAAGGAAGGAAGGAAGGAAGGAAGGAAGGAAGGAAGGAAGGAAGGAAGGAAGGAAGGAAGGGAAGGAAGGAAGGAAGGAAGGAAGGAAGGAAGGAAGGAAGGAAGGAAGGAAGGAAGGAAGGAAGGAAGGAAGGAAGGAAGGAAGGAAGGAAGGAAGGAAGGAAGGAAGGAAGGAAGGAAGGAAGGAAGGAAGGAAGGAAGGAAGGAAGGAAGAAGGAAGGAAGGAAGGAAGGAAGGAAGAAGGAAGGAAGGAAGGAAGGAAGGAAGGAAGGAAGGAAGGAAGGAAGGAAGGAAGGAAGGAAGGAAGGAAGGAAGGAAGGAAGGAAGGAAGGAAGGAAGGAAGGAAGGAAGGAGAATTAGGTCATTTTGACCCGAAGACAGTACAAGGGTTAAAAGTATATGTGTATGTGAAAAGTCTCAATTGTCAGTAAATCTTATAACCAGACAGACATTTTTGAAAAATGCTCTTTCTTTCACCATCATTATTATGAAAGAAAAAAACTAGGGAGCAGCATCACTGACGCAGACCAAGCGTCTATTTTACTATTTACATTTTTGTTAAATAAACTTAGCAGCTTAACAGCTCTGGGTAATAAATGAAGCCGTGGGTCATCAATATTTTGGTGCTTCCCATATTTTTGTGGATTTGTAACTTTTCACCAGTCTGAGAAACTGTTGTTAAATAGTCCTGTTTTCCACCAAACAAATCTTATTCTCTGTTTCCCAGTTGTGCCTTATGAAATAAAGACATACACCAGCGACGTGTTTGGCGCGGGCACTGATGCAGATGTGTTCATTGCCCTGTACGGAGTCAATGGGCTGTGCACGCAGCAGAAACACCTGTGTGTCAACAGGAGAGAGCGACGGCTGTGCTTTGAGAGAGGAGCTGAGGATATGTTTATTGTGGAGGTGAGCGTGTGGATTTGAACCAAAGATGCTTTAAATCTGTGCACGCAGGTCTGTAGACATAAGTTGTCTTTTCACAGCTGGAGGATGTCGGCGATGTTTTGGAGAAAATACGGATTGGACACGACAACAGGGGCACCAATCCGGGATGGCACCTTGACAGGGTGGAGATCAGGCGACTGCTCCAGAAAGGAAAGGTAGTGAAAGTTCATTTGAGATTAAACCTGCAAAGAGAAATGCATCATGCATCATGCATCATACCTTTTTTTAACTACAAACACTTGTCAGAGTCACTTGTCACTTCCATGTGTGACAGATTTTTCTGTGACCAATGGCAGGGTTCAGAAACTACCATTTTCCCATGCGAGTGCTGGCTGGCCAAGTCTGAAGATGATGGGGAGACAGTGAGGGAGCTGGTCCCCTTTAGTATCGTCACCCAGAAACTCCTCAGGGATGGAACATTGAAGACAACTGAAACTGAGGTTGAGAATCCTTTGGAGAGTAGGTTTTTATTCGTTATGTCACTGTTGGAGTGCAACTAATTTTGTCAAACTCTTAACTTACTTGATTTGCTATACTCGTACTAAAGCGAGAATAATAAACAGCATCACTATTTTCCTCTTCATAAGTATTTCAGTAGAGCATATTATTGTTTCTGCCCTTTCCTGTTAATGGCATTCAATCCAGGGAATAAACAATCTTAATTTAGCATTTTTTCTCTACCTGTCACCACTGAGTTGTGTCTACATTACAGTTCACTCGTACAAGGTGTCTGTGAGGACGGGTGACATGTACAAAGCTGGAACTGACGCCAACGTTTATCTCACCATTTACGGAGACCTGGGAGACACAGGAGAGCGCAAACTTGCAAAATCTGAGACCAGCAAGAACAAATTTGAGAGAGGACAAGTATGTATTGAAAGTCACGATGCATTGAATTACATTATCTTTAGGTACGTTTCCATTAGTGGGGGATCCGGGTACTTTTTCAAGGGCCGGATTGTTGACGCGTGTCTCCGTGATCAGGATTTCTAAATCACGTTCAGCCTTCTCACATGAACACAAGTCACATGAACATTTTCTACCATTTGGACCAGAAACATGTTGCTGCAAGAACATTTAATGAAGATGGACAATCACCAAAAATAAAAAATAGATGGACCAATGAGTCGGTTCACCCCTTGTCCAGTGAGGGGTTTTCTTTTCATCTCAATCGCTACCACCAAAATGTATGTTAAAAAAGTAAAAGTAAAGTTTTTGTTCACAAGCTAATCATGAAAAAGTAAAAAGCAGGGACTGTTACGTCGCCCGGATTGGCGTCACCAGGGCCCCTCCCTGGAGCCAGGCCGGGAGTTGGGGCTTGAAGACGAGCACCTGGTTTCCAGGTCTTTGCCTATGGGACCCGGTCGGGCTCAGCCCAAAATGGCGACTTGGGCTGCTCCTTCACATTGAGAGGAATCAGCTGAGGTAGCTTGGACATCTGTATCGGATCCTCCTGGACGCCTCCCTAGGGAGGTGTTCCAGGCATGTCCCTCCTCCCTATGGAGGTGTTCCAGGCATGTCCCTCCTCCCTAGGGAGGTGTTCCAGGCATGTCCCTCCTCCCTAGGGAGGTGTTCCAGGCATGTCCCTCCTCCCTAGGGAGGTGTTCCAGGCATGTCCCTCCTCCCTAGGGAGGTGTTCCAGGCATGTCCCTCCGGGAGGAGACCCCGAGGAAGACCCAGGACCCGCTGGAGAGACTAGTCTCTCGGCTGGCCTGGGAACGCCTCGGACTCCCCTCGGAAGAGCTGGAGGAAGTGTCTGGGGTGAAGGAAAGTCTGGGCATCTCTGCAAAGACTGCTGACCCAGCGACCCGGTAACAGATGAACTGAAGAAAAAATGGATGGATGAATAGTTCTTGTGTGGCACTACAGTGTACTGTAGCTAAGCCAGCCGAAGGGGCTGAGGACGGGGTCGGCCCTGTTAAGGGGCCAATATACTTGCTGTTTGAGCCTGCGTTCACAACCAGCTGCAACCTCGCTCGCGTAGTACGCAAGGAGAGCTCGTCGTACCGGCGGTGACCGATATGGGGCAGTGAGCAGAGCCAGAGTTAGAAAATTTATAAAATATTTCGTAGTAGTAGGCTATAATCGACCAGCTGGTGGAATAACGGATAAATGAACAAGACTGGAGACTGGAGAGCTCGTTCTTCTTGCCGATGCAGCAACTAACGGCAATATTTTTGCAAATCCTCCATTTGGTTTGACGACTTGTTACTTGGGGTTGTCCCGCTGATTCAGCTCAAAACCAGACACGCGAGTCCGAGACTTTAGGAGAGCGGTTGGCTTTCATCCTGCGCTACGTGGTGACAGGGATGAGGTATCAAGCTGTAGCAGCCGGTTACAGGCTTGCACAGTGTAGCAAGGCTAGTGCTACGGGGGTCGACCGACAGGACAGAGGACACAGGGTTTCATGCAGGAACTCCCCATTCTCTTCTTTCACCCAAGACACACGTGCTTTCAGCTTCAGCAGCTTCCTCCCAGCAGACCTCTTGCTGGTGTGCAGCTGCTCTTTATGAAGGCAGGTAAGGTGGAGAGCCTGATTGGGCACACCTGTGTCCAATTAGCTGAGTGGCTGCTCCTCCACCCTGCCACACACAAGCATGCACATGTCGTCAGGAGATTAATTTACCTAAATAACTGGAGGAAAGTCCATGTCGGTCGAGAAATGATTGAAAAACCTCTGCATCCATCCCAGACGATGGATGAACAGTGGACAAAACACCCCACCAACACCATCACTGCTGCATCTTCCGACGAGCTAGGACATAACGGGCACGACTCTATCTGCACCAGGACTGTGTTGATCTGCCGCCCCTGTTTTTTTTTTTTTTTTTTTTTTTTTTTTTTTTTTTTTACCTTGTCTGCACACATATTATTGATTGATACCATGACGGTAGAAACCAAAAGTGTATATATGTGCATTATTACTATATGTAATATATACATATATATACGCACACATATGCGTACACATACATAAATATACACATACAAACCCAGTGTTTTTTTTTTTTTTTTTTTTTTTTTTTTTGTTTTTTTGGGGGGGGGAGGGGGTGGGGGGGGGGGTGACGACATCCACTGCCAATCCAGGAAGCAGGAACACACGGAGGCACACGTCAAGCACAGGAAATCTGCAACAAAAAACCACAAACAAAGCACGAAACCGGCACGGAGCCAACCAAAACACGAACAGCAATCGACCTAAATCTTGAGATCTGATCGCAGTCTGAGCTAAGCTATCGCTACCGCTACCTAAACCCAAAAACTAGAGAGCCAGCATGCAGGTGAACAAGCCAGTGTGTATGTCTATGTGTGTGTGTGTGTATGTATATGATCATGCGTGTGTGTGTGTGTGTGTGTGTGTGTGTGTGTGTGTGTGTGTGTGTGTGTGTGTGTGTGTGTGTGTGTGTGTGTGCATGTGACTAAATGACTATATGTGTGTATGTGTGTGTGTGTGTGTGTGTGTGTGTGTGTGTGTGTGTGTAATAAACCAAACAAAGCTCCACCTGAAGTGTATCTATAGTGGGGGAGGGGGGGGAGCGACCCCGCCACCCGCGAGACCAGAGGCCGACAAGGAAGAGCCCGGAACCCAGGCCACCGGCAAACCCCACAGAGGGGAGAAGTAGGAGGGAGGCAACCCACCGCCTGCGAGGCCCCCCCCCCGCCCGGCGGCGGCCGAGGGGGCCCGCGGGCGGGGCCCCCACGGCGCGGAAAGAAGCAGCCAGGGATCCCGCGGCGGCGGACCGCGACCCAGGCAATCCCCGGCCACCCGGTCCGGGCCGGACACGCGGCCAGGAGGCCCTCACCCTTCAGGCCAACGACCCCCACCCGGCAGGGGGCCAGCCTGCCCGGAGAGACAGAGCCGCCCCGGCCGCCGACGCGGGCAGGCGCACCCGTCACCCACGAAAGCGCCCCGCCGTAGAGGCAGCGGGGGGGACCGGAGACGGGCCCGGAGAGAGGGAACCCCCCCAACAAGGCGACACCCGCGCAGGCCCGACAACGGAGGGCCCCAGACCCAGGCATCCCATTCATTCATCCATTCACCTATCCGATACCTATACTAATAATAATATAATATACTATACATAATAATAATAATAATAATACTAATAATAATAATAATAATAATAATAACCATCTTTGTATAATATAATATTGATAAATTAATAAGTTTTGATGTCCTGCCAATGGAGGCTCAAATCCTCCATGGCAGGACCCTTCCATACCGCATTCTCACCGACACAGACATACAATCACGCACCGTTTCCCCCTCCCCGGGGGGGTCCAGCACCGCCAGAAGGCACCCCAGGCTGCACGGCGGGCCCCGCCAGGCCCGGGTAACCCGACCCACCCGTCCGAGGCCCAGGCCGGTGAGGGAACGCGGGTGATGTGGGACCCCCTCCCGCCCCTTGTGTTGAGTGCATGTGATTAATGCCATAAAAACAGGGAGGAGGGAGGGCCAAGTATCGATTGACACCGACCCCCCCCCCTCCCGAACTACGTGTCCTTGTCAAGTGTATTTATAAAGTGTTGAATGTGCAGTGTCTAGTTTGCTGTTAAAACCGTGAGGCGGGGAGTGCCGGGCCACGCGGGACAGTGCCCCCCACGACCCGGACCCCCCGCCTTTCGCCTATGTGCGTATGAATCGTGTAGGGGGGGCAAGAGGGGGAGCGGAGGCCGAAGCCAGGAGGCAGGACCAGCAAAGCTGGCCCTGATAAGACACCCGCGTCCCCCCACCGGCCATCCAGTAGACGGGGGCCGGCCCCCCGAGCCGGGCCAGGGCCCCACCGTACCTCCACGGGCGCCCCCGGAGCCGCCGGAGCCCCCAGACGGAGGGGGAAACGGTCCAACATCCTCCCATTCATACTGACAACATAAGACATAGATACCTGGGAATGGCGCCACCCCGCCGCCGCGCCCGCCCGTGCACCCCCCAGTCAGGGGAGGCCCGATCTCCGGACCCGGCCCCACCCCCCCCCCCGAGGCCACCCCGGCGGACACCCCAAGGGTCACGGAGTCCCCACATCCGCAGGGGCACTTGGCCCCCGCCCAGCGACGGAGGACCAAGGCAGCAATGCCCCCCCAGCGCAGACAGCCACCCCCCACCCAGGCAGGACCGGGCCCTCCGGGTGGGACCCCCACGTCCACGGCCCAGCCCCCCCCAGGAGGCCCGGAGACGCCCAAGCCACCGCCCCCCGCCCGAGCCCTCCCCAGCCACCCCCCCCACCGCCATGAGGTACCCCCCCCCACAGGCCCCCAAGGCCCCCACCGGCCAGGGACAGGACCCCGCGGCCCCACCCACCGCCCCCCAGGGGCCACCAGAGGCCCGCGCCCCAGACCCCCCAAGCCGACCCCCAACCCCAAGGGCTACGAGATCACCCCCCCCCCCCGCCCCCACTAGGTAACGAGGCCAATAATCGGGGACCACAGAGAGTGCAATTCAGCCGAGTGTTGTTCAGTGGGGGCAGACATTATCTCACTACTAATATGATCTGATAAAAGATTCCTAAAATGGTTAATACATAAACTGGATTTTTGTTTCCAATTTACTAGAATGGTTTTCTTTGCGATACATAAGGCAGTGAGAACCCGGTGTGTCCAATTAGGATCTATTTGAGTGTCTCCCAGGTGACCTAATATACACACCGTGGGGCACACTGGGATTCTGTGGTCGATCCATGTGGATAAATCCTCACAAATCTCCTTCCAGAACCTCTGTACCGGTGTACAGAACCATAAAGCATGCATATAATTATCTGGGGTGTTCTCTGTGCACTGTGAACAGATATTAGAGGTGACAAAGCCCATCTGGAACATCCTTTGTCCAGTATAATGTATTCTATGAAGAACTTTATACTGTATAAGTTGTAAGTTTGGGTTTTTAGTCATAGTAAACGTATTTAAGCATATTTGTGACCAAGAAAGCTGGTCGGTATTCAGAGAGAGATCCGCCTCCCACTTGGAGATCGGGAGAGAGACTGACTCGTCCAGTTTAGACACTAACCTGTAAAGTTTTGATAACAACTTTAAATTGCTTAGATTTAATAAATCTATTATCTTAGCGGGAAGTTGTAAGTCTAATTGTCTAATTTTGTATGTTTTATTTATTATGGCCTTGAGTTGTTGATACTCTAAAAATTTACTCCTGCTAACTCCGTATTGAACCATAAGTGTATTGAAAGGTACAAACTGTCCTCCTACAATTACGTGCTGTAAATACCGTATTCCTTGATCTCTCCATTGAACGAAGTTAACCATCTTTTTATCATTTTTCACGATGTCTGGGTTGTTCCATATGGGTGTACGGTCACATGGAAAAAGTGAAATTTTAGCTACTTTAAGAAATTCCCACCAAGCTGATAAAGTTGTGCTAATATTAATGCTTTTGAAACATTGATGACGTTTGATACTTTGACTAATAAATGGTAACTCTGAGATTTCTAGT
Organism: Cololabis saira; assembly: GCF_033807715.1. Taxonomy (NCBI): domain Eukaryota; kingdom Metazoa; phylum Chordata; class Actinopteri; order Beloniformes; family Belonidae; genus Cololabis; species Cololabis saira. Next base: position 35,936,494 of record NC_084595.1, read on the forward strand.
TCGTTGCAAAACACTTGCTCTGAGTCCAGCCATTGACTATCTAAAGGATGATCCTTTGACCATTTTACAATATACTGTAATTTATTGGCAAGGAAGTAATACTGAAAATTAGGTAGCTCTAAACCTCCATATTCTTTAGATTTCTGCAATGTCTTTAAACTAATGCGTGGAGTTTTATTTTTCCACAGAAATTTTGAAACACCTGAGTCCAGCGATTTAAACCAGGAAATAGGGGGTTTGAATGGTATCATTGAGAAAAAATAATTTACTTTTGGTAAAACCATCATTTTAATGGTGGCTATTCTACCCATGAGTGAAATGGGGAGAGAGCTCCATCTAGCAAGATCATCTTCTATTTTCTTTATAAGCTGAACATAATTTAATTTTATTAACTCTGACAGCCTAGGGGAGATGTTTATGCCTAAATATCTAATGTTCCCTGATTGTAATTGAGTATTGGATATATTCCTAAAATTGCAGTTCACGCACAAAACGGTGGATTTAGACCAATTAATAGAATAATCAGACAGAGATGAAAATCCCTCTATAAGTGCAATTGTCTGTGATAGTGAAGATCGTGAGTTCTGGAGGAAGAGGAGTACGTCATCCGCATAAAGACTTATTTTGTGCTCTACTATTTTGCATTGTATACCTTTAATATTTTGATTTTGTCTAATAGCTGCTGCTAAAGGTTCGATAAATATTGCAAATAATGAGGGAGATAGAGGGCAACCCTGTCTAGTGCCTCTTTGCAAGGTAAAACTTGTAGAGATTTGATCATTTGTCCTTACACGTGCCTTGGGAGAGCTGTATAATATTTTTACCCAGTCAATGAAAGATTCACCAAATCCAAATTTATGTAAGGTTGCCAATAGAAACTTCCAATTTACCTTATCGAATGCTTTTTCCGCGTCTAAGGATATAATAGTAGTTTCCTGTTTATTGATACTGGAATAATCTATAATATTTAATAATCTGCGAATATTAGTAGAGGAATGTCTACCTTTAATAAAGCCTGTTTGATCCGGATGTATAATAGAAGGGGTGACTCTTTTCAGACGTTCAGTAAGGGCCTTGCTAATTATTTTAAGGTCTACATTTATTAATGAAATTGGGCGGTAGCTCGATGGGAGCAAGGGATCTTTATCCGGTTTTAATAAAAGACTAATATTAGCAGAGTTCATATTTAAGGGTAAGCTTTTATTTTCCCTAATATGTAGAATCATTTTATAAAATGTTGGTGCTAATATGCTCCAGAATTCCTTATAAAATTCAGCTGGGAAACCGTCTGGGCCCGGAGCTTTATTATTGGGCATATGTTGAAGAGCTTCATGGAGTTCTCCTATTGAGAGTGGTGAATCTAAATTCGTAACCTGTTCCTGATGTAACTTTGGCAGGTTAATTTCTCCAAGAAACTCATTAATGGATTGATCAGATGGTTCAATTTGTGACGAGTATAATTTGTAGTAAAAGTCTCTAAAGATTGAATTTATTAAACAGGGATCATGTGTAACTTCCCCTGACTGGTCCTTAATAGATGTTATGGTTGTTTTTTCTTTGTTTATTTTTAATTGATTGGCTAAATATTTTCCTGATCTGTTAGCATGTGCAAAGTTTTCCAGGCGAAGCCTTTGTACTAGAAACTGCGTTTTTGCGTCAATTATTTTATTTAATTCTATTTTAGTTTTCCTTATTTTGCTAAGGATACGTTCATCTGCAGAAGTCTGGAAGGCCTCCTCTAGCGTCTTTATTTCACCTTCTAATTCTTTTGTTTTTAAGTTGTCTTTTCTTTTTTTATTTGACGAAAAGGAAATTATTTTGCCTCGCATTACTGCTTTCCCAGCTTCCCATAGAACGCTTGCTGATATTTCCGGCTGGTCGTTAATTTGCAAAAAAATGTCCCATTCTTTCTTAAAAAAGTTAGTAAAGTCGGGGTCTTTGAGTAATGATGTATTAAATCTCCAAACATTGGAGGATGATACGCTCCCCCTCTTCCCCAGAGTGAAAGAAACAGGTGCGTGATCGCTAATATTGATTGGGTGTATTTGTGATTCTGAGATATCTCTCATCAGAGAGCTACTGACTAGAAAATAATCTAACCTAGAGTATGAGTGATGCACGGCTGAGAAAAAAGTGTAGTTCCTAAGGGTTGGGTGTAAAGAGCGCCATGTATCGCAAAGACCCAGATCATTCATGTATTGCTTAACAATACTTGCTGACTGCCAACTCCTGTGTCCGCCTGCATTACTGAGCCTGTCCACTCCAGGGTCCAGAACCATGTTGAAGTCTCCTCCGATGATGACTGTGTTGTCTAGGTGAGCAGAAAGTGAGGTGAAAAAAGAGTGAAAAAACGAGGAGTCATCAACATTTGGACCATATACATTAGAAATACATAAATTCAAGCTTTGAATTTGCAAGACTAAAATTAAATATCTACCCTCTGAGTCAATGTGTGTGTCCTTTACAGTGAAATTTACTCTTTTATTAATGAGAATTGCTACCCCTCTTTGTCTGGAGTTGTAACAGGCGGAATAAGCGTGCGGAAATTCTGGCGTGGCCAATGCATCTGCTGAAGCTTTAACTAAGTGTGTTTCTTGTAGTAAAACAATGTCTGCTTGCAGAGTTTGAATTTGATTAAGAAGTTTTAATCTCTTTACTGTGTTCCCGGCCCTGTTTTGACTCGCATGTTTGTCACTGTGCAGCAGCAATGTCACATCATAAATGTGAGGTTAACAGCTGGTCAGCCTCTCTTCAAAACAGTCCGCAAGCTTCCGACCTCCGCCTCAAGTCACTTGTGGTCAGCTGGGGCTCTGACCTGGACCAGTGCCACTCGAACGTCCTGTGTCAACGCGTCAAACGAACGCAACATACGCGTGTCGGGCCATGATGCGTACGCGTTCTGAACAGCAAGTATATTCGCCCCATAGGTTCCTGTCTGGCGGGTTTACCCTGAACCTCCACTAATGGAAACATACTTTTTGGTGACTAAAGATGTGAAAAATCGACTTACTGGAAAAAGAAAATGTGAAGAAATATTGATTTCTGGTTTTAGGTGGACAAGTTCAGTATGGAGGCTGTGGACCTGGGACAGGTGTTTAAGATACGTATTCGTCATAATAATTCCATTGGTGGTGCCGACTGGTACTTGGACCAAGTCGAGGTGCTGGATGTAGACACGGAAGAAGTTTACATGTTCCTGTGTGAGCGCTGGCTGTCAACGAAGAAAGAGGACAAACAAATAGACAGGACCTTCTTTGTCAAGGTTTGTTCAACTTAAGTTGTGTTAAGTCAGAAGATTGGGCGTTTCAGTTTGAACTTTGCATATGTTTTCCTGCCAATTCGCAGCCCAGCCAAATTTGTGCACCAATTTTCTTGATCAGGGGTATGAAGGTGAGAGGAACACCGATCCATATTTCACCAAAATGTCCCAGGCCAAAGTAGGACTAGACAAAAACGCCAACAAGAAGAAAAAGAAAAAAAAACTGGCAGTGGTCGAAGAAGGTCCAAGTAAGATCACAAAATGATGTATTCTGTTTCTCCAGGTGGAGTTTAAGCATAATAAGACAAAGACAAAGATAAGGGACACAGAAAAATAAAGTTTTTAACCAATTCTGCTCTCTCTTGCAGTCATTCCCTATCACTTCACGGTCTCAACAGGAACTGAGCGTGATGCCAGCACTACAGCCAGGGTTTTTATCTTCGTCATGGGCCCGAATGAAGCGGAGACAGACCGGCTCTGGCTGGACCTGGCAGAGGGAGAGAAATCCTTCACAGCTGGCTCCATGAAGCACTTTGTGTGCTATGGGACTGACGTAGGAGAGATCAAGCGGGTCGAAGTGAGAATCTGGAACCGTGTGTGGAGCTAAATCTGTGAAACTGTCTTTTCTGTTGTTAAATATTTACATAAAGCCATTCTAGCTCAGCAATAATTAACTCTAGCTGCACCTTGTGGTGCACAGATCAAAGAAAAATCCTATATTTATTAATTCCCTGCTTCACCTCCTCCGTGTGCTCCTCACTTCTTTTCTCTCTTGACTGTCCTTCAGCTTGGCCATAACGGTGTCACACCAGAGAGCTGTTGGCTTGTGGATGAGCTGTCTGTTGCCGTGCCAACCAAAGGTATCAAGTACATTTTTCAGTGTAAGTGCTGGCTGGCAAAAGACAGGGGAGATGGTCTGACTGCCAGACTGTTCAGTGTGCTGGACTCCAGCTCGATCAACATCATCCGCAAAGTGAGTCATTGCACCTAAAATATGATGTCTTGGAAAACATTCAGTTGACCTGTTACGTAAAATCTGAAGTCTCTCCTGCATCTCTTATCCTGTGTATGTTTTTTTAGGTTATTTATTCAGCCACAGTTGTCACGGGAGACACTCAGTATGCAGGAACGGATACCAACATTTTTCTGACAGTGTACGGAGCCAACGGAAGTACAGAGGAAATGCTCCTGCCTAAAAATGGAGATAGGTTAGTCTGTTATTGAATGATAATAGTCCTGATCATATTTCAGTGAAGAAAAGGGAAGAAACAGGAGAAAGGTCCAATTCATATCTGTCCAAAAACTGCACACAAGAACATCTAAAGCCAATTAAAGGAGCTTGAGGCCGGATTGAGGCAGGATTTATGAAAGAAATCCGTATATGTTTTAAGTTTTCTAGTAATAATGTCAGATGAAGCGTGCCGGCTTCACTGTTGGCTGCAGTACCCCCAACGGCCGTCGTGGTGAAGGGTGGCGCTAGAGAGTCTCATTTCTTAAAAGGAGCCTCAAGCTCCTTTAAGTTACATCATGATGTATTTAATTAACCTGTTTCATCGGTGCAACACAATGACATTTTCAAGAAATAAATCACTGTTTTTCTGAGCCAGACTTTTTATTTATTTATTTATATACCTATTTTGATCAAAGCAGTCATTTCCATGTATAGTCTCTCCTTTAGGTAAAAAAAAAAAGAACAGTTTGCATCTGTTTACAACCACAGACTGCATGAAGGGAATTGGACAAACCCTCAATGATGTACGAACAGGTTTTTGAAGAGTAGCACTCCAGCCAGTGTTCAGATTTATGGAAGATGCGGTCCTAGCAGGATCTGACTCAGTGCAATCCCGGTTGATCCAAAATTGGGCAAATAGGTGAAAATAACATTCCTGACAGCCTGATGGGACACACGACTTAACTATTTAACCACAAACTACTTATTTTATCTTGTTACCCTATGATGCAAACTCGTGTTACCTTACATTCATGCCGATTCAGCATCTGATTGTCATGCGATGTCATAAGTCGCTTTTCAGCTTGCACTAGGCTTCTTGTTCTTATAGGTCTTCACCTGACGTTTAGTGCCAAATCATTTCTTGGTTGTTGTTTCACACAAGAAATATCATATAATTCTATAAAATCAACATATTTACACTGCAAAACAGGCAGAAAAGACAACTGGAAGAAATGTTTTTAAATCCATGACTTGATCTTTGCTGAAATAGGGTAGCTAATTTGTGGTGTTATTTTGACTTTACAAAGTACAGACATTGAGCCTTTGTATCGTAACTATTACAAATTACCAGCAATATCCAGGTAATATTACAATATTACCTGAATATGTGCAAATTTGGCATAACTAGCTATAGTGATGACTGCTCTTACCCCCATAAACTGCTGCTGCCAGCCCCCCAAAAAATAACGCCCTTTATAATGCAAAAATGTTTACCACACCACCGTACAGTCGTGGATGTGAAATCTAGGTTTGGAGACAACAACCGGTTTCAGAGCGAGGCTGTAAATATGATTGTTTCTGCTGCAGAGTTGGACAATTTAACATGGGGGTCAATGGAGACTGACTCGCTCTTGAAGTCAGCCTCAACTGGTCAGTAGAGGAACTGCATTTTTCTGTACTTCCAGGATAGAGTCCATTTAGCAAGCCCGGTGTAAACTCCAGTAAAATATGTTTTACGCTTTGGTTTTTGTGCAGATCTTAAAAACCACATGTAAAGTTTTAAGCCAAGCGTATACTACATGTGCATTAATTCATTCAGGTTTGAAAGAGGCCAAGAAGACACATTTACTCTCGAAATCGATGACATTGCTCCCTTGAAGAAGATCAGAATTCGTGTTGATGGCAGTGGCAGCCGTCCTGACTGGTTTCTGGACAGGGTATCGTAACGATAGCATGACATTTGATGTTGGTCTATTTCCTATCTTGTGTCATGCGATTATGATGATGAAACAAACACTTTTAGATCCTCATGCGAAATCTGACAACGGAGGAGGTCTATCTGTTCACTTACGAGAACTGGCTGTCTAGCACCATGGGGCAGAAGAGGACAAAGGTGTGTGAGCTGCCAGCTGTGGTGGATGATGAAGAGATGGTACAAACAACAACCTACATTATTCAAGTCCAGACCAGTGACATCACAGGTGAGTCAGATAAGTGTGTCCAGTGTTGCCAAATAATGACTCACACTCCTAAAAATAAATATATTTTGATGACATAGCACTATATAAGCCATACTAAGCTGAAAAAACCTCTATTAGGGCATATGACCCTGTAAAATTCAAGAATAATCCATAAAAAAAAAGAAAGTTTGGAGAAATGTCTTAGTCATTACTTGAACAAAGGTTATTTGAACAAAGGATGATAATGAAAATGAATTTGCTGATTCTCTTTGAGAGTTTTTGCCATTCGTTCATTCGATATTCCAGGTGGCGGCACTGATGCCAACGTGTTCTTGAATGTGTTCGGGGAGTACGGTGACACGGGGACGCTGCCTCTGAAGGAGAGCGGCAACAGGAACAAGTTTGAGCGAAAGATGAAGGACGTTTTCAGGTTTCCCGACATGCTCAGTCTGGGTGAACTTTCGAAAGTCCGAGTGTGGCACGACAACGAAGGTGAGGAGGAGAAGAGCAAAGGAGCCCAAGCCAATGTCACAACAGCAAGTCAAGGGATGCTTGTACACCAAACAATAAAAAACACCTGTCCTTCACTTTAAGACTTTTATGTCCTGTTTAGGCCAAGTGGTCAAATGTGTTATTTGAATCATTTCCAAAAAATTTGATAGAGGTCAAAATCCAACGATTTGTAATTTTGTCTCCATCTTAATATAGAGATGAAATACCGGAATTTATCGTTGCTGTAAAATAAATCAAGATATCTTTATTCACTGTATTTGGTGAAGACAAAATGTAGTTAACACCCTTTTTGTATCACTTGATTGTGAAATTTAAGATGAGAAGTCATAAAACCATAGATTTTCATGCGTTTTCTGTCCAAAAAAAAAAAAGGCCCTACTCCTGGCTGGCACCTGGAATATATAGACGTGAGAGATGAAGCCATGGACCAGACGTTCAGGTTCCCCTGCGACCGCTGGCTGGCCAAAAATGAAGAGGACAGGCAGATCATGAGGGAGCTGGCTTGTGCCAACAACGACACCGTAGACCTCAGTGACAAAACCAGTTAGTGAAAATGACCACGTATTTAAGAGCTGTGTAAATGTTGGAGATGTAAAACGTTCAACTCATTAGACATTTGCCAGACGTTGAAATTATTTGGTCCCTAAAATTCCTGTCTTTCTGCATTGCCACAGAATATGAAATTGCCACGACAACTGCTAACACAGACGATGCCTCCACCACGGAAAACACCTGGGTTGCATTGGAGGGAAGGAAAGCTCGTTCCAAGGAGTTTGTTCTGGAGAATAAAAAAAAGAAGTTCTTATGGTTCGTCATCTACGAAATAATCAAGAGGCCTGAGTTTGCGTTAAACCCTCTTTTATAGTGTATATTCGCTCTCTGTTCTCCTTGTTCTTTCAGGAGATGCAAAGAAAAACTCTCACAAAAATGATCTGTTTAATGTTTAGAGTCATATCCTCTACAAACTCTGCTAATGCTTAAACTCTTTTTGCGCACGTTCACAGCGGTGCCACTGATACATTTGAGTTTTCGTCCAAGCACGTGGGAGAAATTGCCGGCATCTGCATCGGCCATATAACGAAAGATGGAAAAAAGGTGAAGAAAGAAGCCTTCTGGCATGTCATGGAGGTGGTGGTGACAGAGAAGGAGCTGGGAAACAAGTAAGTGGACTCTCACACAAACCAACATTATTCAACGTTAACATGTGCCAATTAAAACCCTTTTTTTTCTCCTCCTCACTCCTCAGATATTTATACGTAAAGCACCTTGAATTGCCCTGTTGCTGAAATGTGCTAAACAAATAAATTGCCTTGCCTGAATTCTTCTGTTTAGGTATTTTTTCCACTGTGATGCAAAAATACCCCTGGCAGCCAAAAAGGACCAGTTCCTGACATTTGAGTGCTACAAATCCATCGAGAGCTTTGCGAGTAAAGTCCGCAGTCTGGTCCCCGTTAAGTATAAAATCATCATCATCACCGGTGACGTCAAATGGGCTGGAACAGACTCTAATGTTTTCATCACCATCTACGGTGTCAACGGAGACTCTGGCCAGCGCCAAATGCGGCAGAAGATGCACAATCTCTTCGAGCGAGGCCACGCAGCCCGCTTCGTCCTGGAGATGCTGGACCTCGGGGAGCTGCTGAGGGTCAGAGTGCAGCACGACGGCAGCGGCTGCACCTCTGGGTGGTACTTGGAGTGTGTGGAGGTGACCAACACAGCTACCTCTGTCACAACCATCTTTCCATGTGGAAATTGGTTGGATGCTCAGAAGGCTGATGGGCAGATTCAGCGAGTGCTCTACCCTCGGTATTAGGGGCAGGAAGAGGTGGAGGGAGAGGAGGAGGAGGGGAGCACCATTGTGATCTCATTCGTTATCATTGTTGTTTTTTTTTTTATGTTAACGCGAGGCGAGGTTTGTCTGGACAAATATGGGATTACTGCAGCTGAATGTGACTTTTTAAAGGATAAAAATCAATGTTATTGTCATTAGTTGGTGCCAAGTTTCAAGCCTTCCTACTTCCGAAAAAGCCATTTGCTACCATACATTAGTGTACATGTTAGGAAATTAATTGAAATTGACCTAAATATTTCCCAGACTACAGTCCAATAAACATTTAGCTTCCATTTGTTTGTGGTTCGGATTTGTTATTTGATCATGTCTGAGTTGTGGACAGAGAAGGGAAAAGTACAGCAAACAATGAAATCCAATACCGAATCGGAAAGACACACCAGCAACACCACAGCAAACAAATAAGTCCTTAAATGTCTCGTTGTAAAATGTAATAATCAAATCAAAATATCCTGTACGTATAAATAGATAAGGATCTCATGTTTTACATGGGTTACAACACAGATTATGAAGTGGATGCTGCTTAATGGCTTTTGCCTTAGTTTTGTGTCTACAGTTTATTTAAATCAAAACTTCACCATTTGAGAGTTTTACTTTACTTCGCTTTAGAGGAAATCACTTGTTTGTGGACTATCAAGTAATTTGAGCAAGAAAAGCTTTAATATCTGTCACGACCCGGCTCAAAGGCCATGGCAAACAAAGATGCAGGTACGCAGGAGACAAGGAAATCAGAAAATAATTCATATTTATTTCAACTAAAATAAACAAAACAGTGTGGCAATCAGTAAGATCAGTGGTGAAAGTTGTTATGCATGTGTGAGAAATGGAAGTAAGCATGTAATCTAAATGAAAGGAATGCAGGGAGAATGCAGGGACTCCATTGTGGGAAGGGTGGAACATATAAACCTGATACAGCCCAGGTGTTCCCAATCACTCACTCAGTCCGACAGGAGAGACCACATGACACGATCAGACTGTCACAATATCACACATACTGTACTTTGTGTAGGAATGCAGAAAACAAAACGTTAACCAGGAGAATGGACGTTTAAGACTGCAGGATGATAAATGAGGTTGAAACTAATGTTTTTAAAACATAATTTTTGCAAAAAGGATCAAAACTCAAGGAAATCTTGGAGTGCTTGAATTTTATTGCTGGAACCGGTTGTCCCAATCAGGTGATCATGAAACATAATACAAGCAACAAATTAATACAAGGACACACTGTAGTGTTTTTGACATTGAAAAAGGCCCAAATTTTCAGTTTAGTAAAGCTACGGCTGAAGCCAATCAGGGAATCATTTCAGTCCTTTTCTCCAACATGAACACACGAAAGGAATCGATTTATTCACCAACGTATATCAGTATATCATGTGCCACAAGTGACGACAGTGTCCGCCTGCATCCTGTTAGCGTTGGGATTTTCTGATTGACATGTTATTTGACAGATGAAGGAAAAAAAAAAAAAAACTGGAACAATGGACCAACATCCTGCACACTTTGTCTTGTTTGCACTTGCCCTCCGATCCTTATGAAATATAATATATCTTCATTGGTGAAGGAAGTACAGTTCTGTATGAATGGGTTGGCTTGAAGCTGATGCTATAAATGCTACAGCCAACTCATTGGTGCCCGATGGCTTGGGAGGGAAGGTGGTATTCCCATAACAACAAAATGTTGGTCTCAATCATTTGATTTCACATCCATTACAGTTCATAAGAGGGGTGATTTTTTTCTAACACATGGGGAGTTTTATAAAGCCAAAGGTTTATGTCTAATATGATTGACAGTTGGCTTAGCAGTTCTGCAGCTATTTGGGCACAGATCGTCTAAAGGAGCTGGTAGCCAAAGCAAACTTTGATTACATGTGGTGGGTATGTTGCTGTCAGCTTCTCAAGCAACATGGTTGCAGCCCCGTACAAAGACAAACCATATTGTATAAAACCATGGACGAAGCATTAAGTTACGTGATGCAATGGTTTCCGAAGACCAATTTTGAGGCCAGTTTTTCTATGTACAGGGCACAGCCATGTTGAGTAGCAAGCCCACCACGTCAATCAATGTTAGCTTTGCTCCCAGCTCCTTCACCCAAACCCAGAGCTGCTGTCAGACATTTACAGCGGGATATACTGTTAAACATGTTGACTCGACGGTTAAAATCAAAAACGATTGTCGCGTTTAGCAAAGAAACTAAATTCACCACCTTCAGAGTTGTCATGGGTTTTAAATCAAACGATTTAGACCAAAACTATTTTTTTGGCTGTAAACAGGCCTATTTCTGCTCTAAAGTTGGACATTTTAACATGGGAGTCAATGGAGATGGACTCGCTTTTGCAGTCAGCCTGTAATGGTCAGTCAAGGAACTACAACTAATCGTAGTTCCACATGAGCCTCAGTCTGGGAGTTTGGTGGTTGGTACTTGAGAAAAACGGCCTTCAAAACCACTTTTCAGAAACCAGTGCATCACGTTGTTAAATGAATTGTTTTGGGGTTCTTTTTCAAATAGGAGACTAATAAATAACACCACAATCTAAATTAGTTATCAGCATTTTAGGCAGTTTATTTGAAAAACACATAGAAAAGATCATATACAAGACAATAAATAAAAAAAAAAAAGAGACAGAACAGTTTGGGTTAAGCTATGCAACTTTTTGCATCATCATTAGTAATAAATACAGTACAAAATCCACCCAGAGTGAATCTAAAGATTTTCCACAATATTCACTGATCATGTTATTCTTCATTATGATTTAGCTATTGCTTTCATATTATTGATACATACTTCTACTTTTCTATAAAATACTCAAGATCATAAAACATTGCGCGGTAACAGCAAAACAGCAGTGTGTTGTACAAAGATGGCCACTTCCCTTTTTCACTGGCAGGTTAATAATCAACGGTTTTTTTTTTTTTTGTCTGTTTGTTTTTTTTTTTCAGCAGCAAAGAAACATCTGAAATATTCAAGAAGGTACAGCATCATATTAAACACATCTACAGAGCTACTCCCACATACACATAGGAAAACCTGAGAAGGACATGCATTAAAAAGCTTGTGCTTTAAGTTCTACTGTTCATTCCGGTTCATCAGCTTGAGTTAATGCTATGGCTACTGTCCAGTTCACTCTGGAGTTACGGGGTACACTGTGGAGGGCATGGGGTAAGGCCAGTGAGAGCACAAAATGAAATAGTTATAGTAAGACCAGTCAGCTTCGTTCTAATTCAATACATGTTAGAATAATTTGCGGGATTATTAGAGTATTAATAAGAAATGCACACCAAAAACATTGTTAGCTTATCATACCCAGGTGTGAAACATCTAAATTGTGAATCCACAGTACACCAGAAGTTTGCTCAAAAGATCAATGGCTCAAGTTAGCATGTTAGAAACATCTCGAAATCCCACACAAAGCAACTGCCAGCAATATGTAAGAACGAGTAATACAGCTTGTTTATGTGGGTCCTAAAATAATAAGCACTAACGTGAGATCTGATATGATGGATGTTTTGGAAATGCTCACAATTAAACAAAACAAAGGTGATAAATGAAGTCAAATATGAATGGATATAAGGACCAAAGCAACACCGTACGAGAAAAGCAAGCTAAGACAATTCTGCTTCAGGTGAAAGCAGGTGTGATATTTAAGAAATAAAGCATTTCAAAATGAAAACAGAGATGAAATGAATGGAATGTGTTCTAGATCAACAGCACCATGCTGGCTAGAAAATGTGCCGGGAAACACCCTAGCCACTTATTCCCAACAAGTTTCTATTTTTCTCCTTTGAAAAAGAAAACACAGACGGCATGCAAAAGCATCCCCACCGATCAATGCATAATGAGGTAATTTTTTTTTAATGTTTTGTGTTATTTTAAATAAATATATTGATTAAATTGCAAAGTTATGAGATAGAGACATTAAATATTCCACCAAAATAGCTAGCTAGCTACAGTTAGTAATAAATAATGATTGTTAAATACTTAAGGCATCTTTAATCACAGCATTCTATGTGAACTAGCAAACCTCCATGTTCATCCATATGTAGTTTTTTGGATGGAGGTTACATACAAAAAGAAAAGAAAGAAAACAAAAAACGCAACACAAACAGTCAAGTTAACTTCCGATATTACACAGGGAAGCAGGAAATTACTTGTAACTAAATAAGTAAACAAAAATCCAGGACAAGAAGTACCCACACCACCAAATCAAAAAAAAATATCAGGCAGCTTCATATTATAGTGCATTTACAAAACACAAGCTACATTTTAACAACATATATGTTTTTGCAGCATTGCAGCTTCTTCTTCTTCGCTATGGTTAAAATGGACAAGGACTCGGCATATTAGTACCATGTCCAAACTGGCAGGTGAGCAAAAAATAAACACACAAGCAATTGAAAAAAAAAAAAAAAGCAAGAAGAAGCAGAAAAAAATGGCAGAAAAAAAGACAGTTGAAATAAAATTACATGTTAAAAAAAAACAGCTGTTTGGTATTTTTCAAATGGATGGCTTTTTCTCCCTTTCACCCTCCTTCAAGTGGAGTACGCCAACATGGTTCATGCATGATATATAGAAACAGCGTCTATCACCGAAACATATCACAGTTGTTCTAGCAATACCACACACTAGTACCATGGAGGGGGGATGGGTGGGGGGGTGGGGGACAATTGTACACATTCTAGCAGATATCACAGGCAAACTAGCTTGTGTTTTCCCTGTAACACCAGACACAGTCTTTTATTCAAGAGCGGGAGCAACTTAGATTGAAATGAAAGGAGCTGATACACAACAGAGGTGATTCACTGTATATAGAGATCACATGTGCTTGTTCGATAGGCAATAAGGTTCTGGTAATAGGTGATACAAATGACACTCCGATGGGATGACGCGGACGGACGGACGCTGCATCCTCAAGCCCATGCGTGGCCGCTCTGTGGCCGTGGGGAGGAGTTGCCGTTAGACACAGATCTGCCCGCGGCCTCTTTGAATCCTGTCCACTACTGTCGGGGCGAGGAATGCGACACCGGTCCGAGATCGGTGTCTAAAGGCAACTCTGCTCTACCCGGGATTGGAGGGGAGGGGGGGTGGGGGTGGGCTCTTAGGTGCATTCTTGTCCTCCTCTATGAATGAGTGGGAGGGGAGTGGTGGGGGTTTCATCAGAGTCATAATATACGGTTCACATGCACAGACACGGTCCCTGTTTTTCTACTGCTCCACAATATGAACGACACAGCCCAAGCCTGCCATACAGCATGCACTTCTGAGGCCTCTGCTCTAGGTTATAGAGGCTCGACTACAACACTACACACATCACTGGAAGCCATGCCTGCATTTAGTGGGTTCAGCATCAGCTCTGATGGCATCTACAAACTGTAAATCCAAACCACGTTAGACAAGAAAGAGAGATTTTTGGCCTTTTTTTTTTTACACAATTACCTCTTTGTCTCATTGCTGTTGATCTTAACACACTGAATACTCCGGAGCTGTGTTCCCCCTCTCTGTATTTTTCACAAACATATTTCTCAAAAGGCTTTTGCTTGCTACACAACACTGTTACTTTGTAAATACTTATTCAGTACTATACTCCATGACAAAACAAGCGTCCAGCTACAAGAGTTCACACCACACAACCTCATGCTAATCATTTGATAATGTTCTGTACAGATGTGCTGAGGGTTTTGGGCAGAGTGCAGCTTAAAGGATTTTTCACAGGCCTTGTGGAAAAGGGGTTTGGATATAGTGGCAGAGAAATGGCCTCAACACACCACTCTGAGCCGAGGGAGGGTGTCCTCTCTCTCGGTGGCAATATGGAGAAATGTGCACAAGGGAACACAATCTGTCAGGATGACGTGAAGCCTCAGCACATCTGTCCACACGCGCCCGCTCCTACCTTTTACATCCAGCAAAGTCTATTCGGCTGACCTTCAGTCCGGCCGCATATATCTGTGCGGCAACCCCCGTCCCTCGCCGTGTTGTAGTTGAGTGTGCTTTGTTGATCCCTCCGTCACAGCTGTCGTTAGAAGGCAGGCTTTTTGAGTGATGCAGAGGGGAAGAGGGAAGTTTTGGCAGAGCTTCCCCGGAGGGAGGCGATGGGAGGAATCGTTAGGAGCTATCAACTGTCAGGGGTCAGCTGGGTCTCAATGTCCACTCTGCAGATGGGGCACTTCCTGCTGGTGGCCAGCCACTGGTCGACACACGCCTGGTGAAAGAGGTGCATGCAGGGTAATCTCCTAAAAACACAGAAATGACAAGGTTACAAGGTTGCTGTTGTGTGCAAACGTACTTTTAATGTAGCTTTTACTTAGATTATTTAAACCGAATCACTGAATTTTGAGATATGCCATAAGATTTTTTCTTTTCCATCTAATGAATCAATGCCAGATAGTTTTGAGTATAGATACGTACATTTCTCAATGTTTTCATGCTTACTTGTCTGTACCTGGTCCACGTCATTCAGCCATAATCCTAATTGCAGACATTTCAGGCTTGCATTAAGAGTTATCAGTGATTAAACTGAAAGGAATAACTTTTGGTACTCTAGCAAGCGTTTCAGGAAAAAGCACTATCCTGCTTTTGTTCTGCATATAAAAAGACTGGGAACGAGATGATTTAGAGCTCACGTTTCATTGCTCAGGCAAAGTGCAGCTGCCATGCCTCCTGTCCAAACAGATTTCCACCGTCTATTATGTTTGTAGGATATGGGGATAATTTGAACCGGCTCCTGGACTCTGAGGCATGTTGTTTTACACCACGCCACGTACTTCATTGCACTTACTGGTTTTAGGTATATCCAGTTGCATCCAGGGGCATTTTTGTTGATCAGTTCTCCTCGGAAACTTAAACTGAACAGAATAATGTCTGGAGAACTCAAGCTCTTGAAGGTTTTGTCCCAGCACCAACAATTTGAAGAAGTCATATTTGACTTCCATGATGGACATTTTTGACATTTTTTTTGGACGTCTTTTCATGATCCATGTATTATTTTTCGTTGCTTATCCTCATCCTGTTCAAGGTTAGCGAATTGAAAACTACAATGACCGCCACAGTTATATGTCCAAAGCTTATAAATATTTTGTCTGTTATAGGTGAACACATTACGTTTCATAGGTTTACTGAACCAAAAGAGCTTTTGAAACAACTGTCCTAACTTAACGGACATTAAATCTTAAGCGTACACGTGATTCACGGGTCCTGTCGTTCCCAGTATATCCAGACCTTTTCTAGAATAGATCCAGTTGTCTGGCTGTGGTTCAAATTTCACACCAGAAAGCATCTCTGGTGGCCTCTTAAGATCATATTTCTCTTCACAGGTTACTTGATTTCATCCATGGGGAAGACTGCAACTCGTGCTAAATATTCTCACTTGGATGCATCAAAGATTGATAAAGCTGTCCACTTTTTTTCCCTCCCAAATCAACCACTTTGTACTTAAGTTAGATGAAAACACGCTCTTCTTTTTGAACACTAAACTTGTGTCTCTGAAATAATGCTGAATTCCCATCATAACAATTCGGATTGGATTGGAATGTGCTGGATTACGGACAGATCTTAGCAAATTTGATGTTAACTGTATTAAAAATTGACCGAAGTGGACTGTTTGAACTTGGTTAGCTTCTCTGCAAAAAGCCCAGAGATTTCTTGTGCCGTAAACTGGAGCCATGCAAATAGACAGAAATAAGTTGAACTGATCTAAAGTGGTGCATAATTAACTTAGACTTTATGTGCACAGTCAGTTTAAAGATAAGAAACTCTTTTCATATAACTGTTCTATTTTATCCTCTTAAACATAAGCAAAAATACCCCAAATGGAAAAAACCCTTCACCAGAACTGGTTCTGATCTGGGTTTTTTTTTCCTCTTTGAGAGTGAAATAACTTGGTCTGACACTTTGCCCTGACAGGCCACAATGCTGGACACGCATTAAAATATTTTTTTTAAATGCTAATGTTGCCTTCAGGCTGTATTTTTATGACGAGGTGATGCAATTTTCAGCTCTGATGATTTGAACTTCGGCAGCAGAACCAATTCAGAGTTAAAAACTGCTCCGACACTGATTGTTTGTCCATTTTAAAGGAAGGCAATATTAGTATTAATCAATAAGGAAATATGAGTGAGTTTTGCGAATGTGGTCTTTGCCTATTGCATTGTTAACGATGTAAAATCAAATATGTACAAATTACACATATCTAAAAAGACATTGTAAGCTGAAAAATGAGCCTACATGCTAATTTATACATAAGATTAACAAAAAATGTGAAAAGGCAGGCAGAATAATTGATATCAATTCTGTTTAAATAAATTATTTGACTATACAGTTTATTTCAAACTGTATGGTGACTATATTTACATCTACATTACTGGAGGAGCGAATAGTTATACTTTTACCTGACATCCTCTCCGTCTTCCAGCATTGACAAACAAATGGTGCACTTTTCATCGGTGTCCAGCTCCTCATCATCCAGACACATCTTCAGGTCCTGGGGTATTCTCTGGACGATAACAACACAACAGCAAACAGGCTTTAATTTAGAGAGGTTTTCTTCATGCAAAAAGGGTTTATTGGTCAGCCCTGATGATTTAAAAAAAAAAGTAGTAATCCATCTCAGAAAAAAATGCATCAAAAAAATCTGACATTCTTCCCACAGTGTACAGGTCATATTCATGACGGATGATTGTTTAAATTCATTTCACGTTCATATCTGCAGACGTCAGGATGAGTCATCCCGTTGAGGGTTCATCACATTAGTCTGCTGACAAGAGTTCAGAATGACCTCTGAACTACCTAAAGATTTGTAACCTCCACTCTCGTCTTCAGTCTTTAATCCTCCTGACTCAGCAGCACCGCCCTTTTTCTGTTCCTTTCTTTCATGTCTCCCTCAACTTATTTCTTCCCTGGTGCTTCATTTGTACCAGTGCACATCAAAAAGATCTTTCACCCAGTTAACAGGTAGAGAGCCGCCAGTCCCCACCTTTTTATACTTGTGGGGGAACGTGAATCTCTCGATGATGGTTTGGACAGCTCCACGGTTTACGCTGCCCAGTCTGTCCTCCAGCTGCAGCAGCTCCTGTGAAAGAAACATCCCTTTTAATTATTCACTTTAAAGAAAATAACTTCCTGGATATTTGGCTACATTATAACAATGCTGGTGCAACTAAAACTTGACCAAGTGAAAAAAAAAACGGTGCTTAGATTAAAGGGCGCCTGGAACATTTGAAGCATCCAGAGACAACAATGATAAATCAGCATGTCTACAGAAGAGAGAGAGGACGGAGCTACACACACCTCGTAGCTTTCTCTTACGGCAGATGCATGGCGGGAGGGGTTAAGACTCTGTAGAGCCAGCAAGTGCAACTGGGGATACGGGTAGTTTCTGATCTCATGGACAACCTGGGAGATGACAGAGAGAGGAAGCATGTGTCAGCTCTGCGGCAGAAATCAAACAGAACAGGGAGAACAACAGCATCATCCCCGTTGCTGGGCGTCAAGCCTAAAACCAAAAAGGAGAATCTCTGCTGGTTCATCAATGATAATACGATATTCTGGACAGAGGAAGAAGGGGCTCACCACTTGTGTTGAGGCATTGTTTCTAGGGAAGTGGTGCATCCTAGGAGAGGTCAAGTAGTGCTGATAGTGCTGCGGCAACGGATGGATGTGATACTGGTGAGGACCCAGCCCAGCATCAACGCTTAGATCCCTTGAAAGAAACCGGAGAGCAAAGTCAGTCAATAACAAACAAACAAACCAGTATTTGAAGGGGATTGTTTTGTTTGTTTTGTTTTTTTCACACTGCATTTGGAGGATTATGCAGATCCTTGTAAGTGCGTGGAACTGCTTGACATGAATAAATTACTACACTTACATCACCCGAATGTCAAATTTTAAGTTTGTGAAACCAGGTGAGCAAAGAGCTGACCTCTGAAAAAAAAAACTAAAAGTGGTAGAGAAATGGATGAAATAGCAAAGGCAAAGGGATACATATCTGAAATATTTGAAATAAATGAATGTTGAGTAACAGTTTAATTAACCAGAGGATGGGAGAAACATACATGATGACCTTATTGTAATGGTATATTATTAATGGTTCGGAGCCACTTGGGTTCAGGCTTGATACTTCTTTGGACCAGCTTTGGTCTTGTGCTTGTTTTGACTTTTTTTTTTATATAAACACTGATTTTAATTAGCAACAACATCATCAGTTCATTTGAAGTTGACAACATTGATTCATTTCCTTTAAATTCTTTGTCAACTTGGTCTCACAGTTCCAGTGTTGAACATTTACGTATATCCATTAGCAGATAACTAAACACACTATTCCTAACTACCTTTTCCTTAGTGTAGCATAATAGTGATAATTATGGTTTTTACCATTTTAGAGCATTAGGAAATTATTTAACAATTTAAGCAATTAATTAAATTAACATTTGACAATGTGGCATTGCAAGCTGTGTAATAAAAGACTCATTGCTCACCAGTCAGTGCCCTCAGCCAGGTATCGAGGCTGCTGCACCACAGGTTGAGGGACATGAAGTGGCGGAGCAAACTCGTAGCCGGGCCGTAGTCTGTGGGGCTGATGAGGGACTCTGTCTGTGGTGCGTCTACTAAGACAAAAAAAACAAAACAAACAGCATTTGAAAACATCCTGAAATCAAAATTAACTGAAACTCGCGGGGGACTTAACGTTTGATGACTCTACAGAACCCTCACGATTGCCACTAGGCTTTTTTTTTTTGTCTGTCCTATGTAGGTACCTGGAGGGCGGCAGGATGTGTCGGTGCTGAGCCTCAAGGATCTGCTGCTGGAGGAGGTATTGCTGGTGTAATGCCTGAGGTAGGAAGGGAGGGGCGGGAATATCTTGGAACTGTGGGGCAGGTAAAGGGTTGAGGGACGGGTGGAGTGGAGGGCCATGCTGGTGGCCGGGAGGGGGCAGGTGGGGGTTAATGCCTGACTGTGGCTGCCCTGGATGGGGCATGGGGAAGTCCATGGGCAGCGGCGCCTGAGGACCTAACTGGAAGTGCCGGCAAGAGGTAGCATGGCTGTGCTGCTGCTGTTGTTGCTGCTGTTGCCGGTTGAAATGGGACCCTGCGGAGGATAAGGAGAAGTTGTTAGGAGTGCGAGGGGAGAAAATTAGCTGGAATTAATAGTGGATGAAATGTGGAGTCATTGTGTGTGTGTGTATGTGTGTGGTTTAGCATGTTAATGAAGCCCTACTTCTTACCTAGGGTGAAAAATACTTCTGTGGGGGTGGGAAAATGATGGTTACCACAAGAACCATGAAAATGACAACCATTTTTGGTGCAGGACACAAAAAAAGTGAGCTTTTGCTTCTTTAATTGCATTTCCGACACCCGGATCGACTCCTGGTCTTCTGATTCACAGAGGAACAGATGAACTCTAGTCGAGTACTTGTAAGGTCTTCAATGCACCTGTTCGTGTAAATACTGCATCTGACAGTAGGTTAGTGTTCTCCGTAATAACCCATTGTTGCCTTTCTGTCTGAAAGAACATTTAACAGTTTCTCTGCCAAATCTTTGACTCCAACCTTTGAGAAACATTCCAACTCTTTAAATCACATGAAACCCGAGAGTTTATCCACATTACGTGTAATTCACCTAGATCTACTGTTTTCTCACACATCCAGTGTGGCTATACTATTCTCATTCCTTATATGAACATTAAAAGCGTTGAGAGGAAATAGCTTGAATGCTTTTTTTTTTTTCTCTTTAACTCTCTCCAACCACAACTATTCGGCAAATGCAGTGAGCAGAGTGGAGAAAAACAGAGCTTGTGCTGTGGTACAATATGGTTTTATACTGCTCTTGTACTTAAAAACTAAAAATAAATATTTTGTTTTGTAGACAGGCGAATACACTGCAATAACCAAGTTATCTTTGACTAAAAATACCTGCCAAAGAGGCCCGAAAGAGAGTATGATTCAATAAATTGTGACATGTGTCTTGAATGTGTCCGTTGAGATTAAAACCGTGCATTTCTTAGAAAACATACTATGATTCTTATTTGACAGATATAAACAGTAAAGAGCTTTTTAACAAGAAAATCATAACAAAATAGGCATCGTCTACATTGCATTTACCGGGAGTACACTTCAAATAAACGCAGCACGATTTTTTTTAAACAACCGAGAAAGACGAGGGGTTTAATCTTCCAGAAATATTTCCAGTTTGACCGATTGTCAGTATAACTAGGCAGGGCAAGAGGTGAACTCACTGCCGTGGGTCAAAGGCTCAGGTCTAGACTGAAAGTAGCATTCTGCGTTTTAAGCATCTCAGTGACAACAATCACCATGAATGACAGCAGATAGACTCATTCAGGCCCTGTGATGGAGGAAGCGTGGAAATCGTCTATCTTTGTCATAGCGGGAGAGGAGGTGGGTGAGGGGTGGAGGGGAGGGGAGAGGGGGCAGGTACGGGGAAAAGGGAGAGGGAAGACAATAAATGGAAATCAGCAAGAAGCACACTGAAGGTTAGGAAAAACACTATATTCTTTATTGAAAAATATTAGTATATGTGGAATTTGTGTTCTTTTCTTTGTTTGTAATAATAGTATAAATCCATGCAACAAAAATAAACAACATAGACTGAAGGCAAGGCCCACCATGCTCCATATAGGGTTAAAAAAAGAACAAAAGCGGCATCCAATGAGCAGACGTGTTGGCTACAGCACATGATTTCAGTACAGCAAGGGTACATCTTTACTACAGAAAGATTACATTGGATTTTTCACTAGTCAATGTAGAAAAAACATAAACAAAAATTATGAATCATAAATGTGACCATGCACTGAAAGTACTATTACCAGAACAAAAAGGTAAAGAGAGACCACAACCAAACAATAAAAGACGTTATTTCTAATAGAGGAACTCTTTAGCAGTGCAGGAAAATAGGCATCCCTGTGAAATGGATAGCATTTTGGTCTTGTGTTAGTGCGATAAATCGGAAGTGATGAACCACCAGTGATTATGTTTTCCTATTTCATAATATTTAGAGTTTAATTTGCCCATTAAGGGTAAACAGCCCCGACAATTCAGTGTGATTCAAAGCTTGAAATTTGCAAAAGGGAACAAAAGGATTACACAAAAATGGAGACAATTATGGCAGGTTGTTGTGTGCAGGTGCAGTGTACCTTAAGTCATTTCAAGTGGTTACAAGTCAGCATTTGCTGAAATGTTAAGTTCTATACTACAAATAGCATGCATGTTGTTCCAATTTTGCTTTTTTTTTTCTTCCAATCATTGATCACTTTGATAATGTACATGTGTACATTGCACCTTGTGTGAAGAAAAGGAAGATGAGCCAAATTCTGGTGTTCAACAATGCAGTGCAGTATTTTAAGATCATGCAAAATGTATCCACTTTACAGGAATTTACAGCAATGTTGTCTATCAAGACTGGATGGGAGGTACACAATGACATTCAACTGATACCTAGAAAAGGTGTTGAAATGTTTACTTAGTGCTACAGCAATTTGACAGAAAAAAAAAGACAAAAAAAAGGTGCTGCATTCTAGGTGTTAGCTATAGTTTTAGTCTGCTTAACATGGAAAAATCTATGGCTGAATACATCTTGGGAGGGGGTGCTTTTTAATACCAATGTCGTCTTCTGATGGAAAGAGGAAATGAAGAAGGGATTCACAATACAGCTAAATGCAGAGAACAGGCAGAGGCCACGCCACACCACACAGCAGCAGATGATCATTAGCTACACAATGGGGGGACGACAAAGATCTGATAAATGCAGAATGTAGAGCCAGCCTCCATACTATGAAACAGGGAAATAAGAACAGAAATAAAAGCACAATGAAATCACTGATGCCACTGTTATGAAATTAATGATACACTGTAGCTTTATCAATGCTTTACTGTCAGCGCATATTCGGCTATATAAATATATAAATATATATATAAGGCAATTCTGCAGCTTTAAACAAACAGCTGCTGGATTGCCAATTAGCAGATAAAAGACAACGGATTGATGGATCAGATATCCATCCATCTGCGCGATGTGACGACTAGTCCGCTGGCCAACTAATACTACACATACTAATGAGTAAAATCGCGGTGAAAGAATAAAAATGAAACGAGAAACATAAATAAATCAGATCGCTGGCAGCAGTGGATGATCTTGAAATGACATCATGCAGCCAGATAAGCCCCTGGCCGGCGGGGCTCCGTCTACACCGCGGTGCTTTAACAGCAAATACACGATACTATCAAACAAAAAACACTAAGCTAAATTTAACTAAGAATTTGGAAAATAGACTACGGGAAAAGCACGTCGTTCGATATGATCTAGCATGTTTTTGGGGGGGTAATGGTGTTTGTGAGCCCGGGTATCCAGCACGCCGAGAGTCTTTGTGAGGATCGTCTCCAGGATTTAGTCGGAGCCGCAGAGCCAGTCAGCTGCTCCGGAGCGACGGCTGAATCACGCTGTACTAGTACTGCCACCGAAAACACGCCTTTTGTTCTTTTTAATGATAGTTTATCAATCTACAACGAGCTGAGACTAAAAGGCCGGCCAGGGCTCGGCTGGTCCTCTCGCCAGCTCCAGCTACCGGGAGCTAACCCCGACTAGCCGGAGCCAGCAGCAGCTGCAGTGGAGATTAAGATGGACAAATGTTTGGCATCGACATCGGGGATATTAGTGCCCTACCTCTGTTTCTTACTGAGCCGAATACGGGAAGAACCAGATATCCGACATGCACTAACACCATCCTGGGATCCGTGTGTTATGTCTCCGCCGGGTTATCGAGAGAGACGGGGTGGTCGGAGCCCATGCGGATCTACATGCAGGCGGCGGCTTGTTGCTGGATGTTGGTACTCAGACCTGCTGCCGTCTGACGGCGCTGACAGCAGCAGACATGCAGCTGCCCGCACCGCCACCAGAGGGCGCCCTAGAGGCGAAGTACGCACTACTGTGTCAAGGTTAACCGGTTCATCTGGATTGAAGCGGTTTTAACACACTGATACATTTCTCATCATTTTTTATTTTATTATTATTAACATACAGTGCAAACAACGACAAAAGGCAACGTGTGTGTGTGTGTGTGTGTGTGTGTGTGTGTGTGTGTGTGTGTGTGTGTGTGTGTGTGTGTGTGTGTGTGTGTGTGTGTGTGTGTGTGTGTGTGTGTGTGTGTGTAAATAAGATGATGAAAGTAGAATAAATTGAGAATATTAATTCGAGAGTAAATAAGTTAAACAAATACATTTACAAAAAAAAGATTTGTAGAACAATCTTTCAAAGCTACAAAGGTTAATATGTGTTTTTGTTTGCTGCTGCTCTTTGATATTTATGTATGTATGTATGTATGTATATATGTGTATATGTATATATGTATGCATATGTGTGGGTATGTATGTATATGTGTATGTATTGTGTATGTGTGTGTATGTATGTATATATGTATATATATGTATATATATGTATATATTTTCTATATATTTTTTATGTGTATATAAAATTTTATATATATATATATATATATATGAAAGAATATAAAAGGATATGTATGAAGGATACATATATATATATATAAAAATAAAAGTCTTTACTATTACCGGTATATATGTAAACCTATATATGTAAACCTTATTGGTCCTTCTTTTCTGTTTTTTGGGTTAGTTTTGCTGTTGTTTGTTTGTTTGTATGTAGGACAGGCATTAATATAAGCACTATGCTTCTGCCTGTGCCTTTTCAGTCATTATTTTTCGATGTTTGTGTTCAATGTTTGTAGAGTGAAGTGACTGAATAAATTCAATTTCAATCAATCAAATAATTATCATATAGCGTGGTGTAGCACGATATAATATAAATATAGCATAATAACATAGTAATATCCTAATATAACATAATTTTTATAAAATATTATAACATATAACCAAATGATATCACCATACATACTATAATATATAACAATATAATAATACTATAGTTTAACATCCCATGAGATTTCATAACTTAATATAATAATACACTATGAAACAATATATCATGATAATGCCAGGAATGATTATTAGAGTAAGAATTGGTAATTTATGTAATGCAATGAGGGGTGAGGTCGGACAGGGGCATCAAGGAAGCGAGCAGGAGGCCCCACCAGACTCCAGTTCCCCGACCGGGAGCACCAGCAAGAGGCAGGTAGGACGGCGGTGAAAGGAAAGCCCCCTCCCTTTTTGATTTTAAGTATTTTTTAAATTTTTATATATATACATATGTATATATATGGAATCTCATAATTTAAACAAAATCATTTAAGGGCTCTTCTTCTGAACCGTTTATGAAATCAATATTCACATTGTGGACAAATTTGATTGGTAAATGTCAGTAGCAGAAGGTAGCTAACATTTTTTATGCTTAGGCTACATTGTATTTTGTTTGAATTTAAATTAGCTGGATGTTGATTAAAGGTACCTTTTATGAGAAATTAGTTTTAGGTGGAAAATTACCTTTTTTTTAAAAAAAAAAAGTACTTTTAAATTCAATTTTATTAATATAGCATCTATTGCAACACAAGTTGTCTCTAGGCGCTTTCCAGAGACCCAGAACATGACCCCCAAGCAATTATTTCACAAACAATGGCAGGGTAAAAATTCCCTTAGTGGGAGAAAAACCTTAAGCCAAACAGTGGCAAGGAAAACTCTCCTTTAGGAGGGAAGAAACCTTGAGCAAGAGCTGGCTCATAATGCGGGACCCTCCTGCCGAAGGCCAGCCGGGTAGGGCAGGAAAAGGGAGATCAGAAAGAGAGAATCAAGAAAAGAGAGAAAAGCTGAATGCAGAGGTACAAAAGACAAGATATATTACTATTAATTATCTGTGAGTTCTATGTACACATCACTGATACATGGTTAGTTGGTGCACTACAGAGACGACTATATGAACAGATTTAGACAGCAAACACTGAGGTGGACCGAGGGTGGGACTTCAGGTCAGGATGTCACTAGATATCCAACAGAGACATCCATATAGACAGATGGAAGCAAGCACTGGGATAGTCAGAGGGGGGGACTGCAGGTCAGCATGCAGCTCTGGAAGCTGTAGCCTGCAAACATGAGCAAAAGAGAAAGAGGGGGCAGACCAGCACAACCAACAGAATAATGAAGAACAGTTATGGTGATGAGATGCTTCTAATAAATAACTGTGGCTCGAGATGAAGAAAGGAAGGAGAAGGAACAAAAGGGATGATGGGCACCGCTCAGTGGATCATGTTGGTGTCCCGTACCAGGGTACAGTAGGCCTATGGCAGCATATCTAGGATGAAGCTCTGTTTGAGACAAGCTGCTCTAGTCTGGTCCTGCAGCTGCAGCTATGACTACTGGCCCTAACAGACTAGAGTTTACACTAACTAGAGTCTTCCTTAACCCAAATGGGAAGTTGTTTCTATAGTAATGGTGTCTGATAGCAGAAGGCCTGCCCTCCAAATCTACATTTGGATATTCTAGGAACTACAAATAAACCTGCTTTCTGGGAGCTTTATTAGGAACGTAAGACACTATCAGGCCTTGCAAATATCTTGGACTTTATACGTAAGTAATACAATTTTGAAATGGATTCTGAGTTTTATGGGGAGCCAAAGGAGTGAGGCTAACAGAGGAGAGACATACTCTGTCCTGTTGATTCCTGCACTGCTGCATTTTGGATCAGCTGGAGGCTTTTCAGAGAATTACCTGGACATCCTGCTTATAATACTTAACAGTAATCTAGTCTAGAAGATACAAACACATTAATTCGTTTTTAAGCATCACTCTGGGAGAGGATGTTCCTAATCTTTGCAATATTACAGAGATGGAAAACTGCTGTCTTAAAAACCTGATTAATATGCTTTAGTTTAAACAACAAATCCTGATAGATAATAACACCAATGTTTCATACAGTAGTACTGGAGGCCATCGCAATACCATCTAATCCCTTCCAATGGTGTTTGGGACCAAAAATAATAACCTCTGTTTTATCGGAGTTTAGAATAAAAAAATCAGTGGACATCCAGTCCTTGATGTCCTTAGATTTGAACTTTCGAGATTAACTGGAATCTGAGGTCGGAACTAAAAAAAGGTTCCAGTTCATCCACTGACCATTGGGGGCTGGATCCAAAAGCGAGTCAATCCTAATCCCCTCCATCAAGCGCCAATTTATTTCGAACATGTATATAAAAAATAAAAATAAAAATAAACAGTAACATCTTCATTTGCACATAGGTTCGAAAAAGGAGTAGGAAGAAGTATACACTTTTTCCTAGTTCCTACCCTTTATAACTCTATGAATTTACATTATTTCTATTATTATATCTACACAATATCCATATAAATATAGTCTATATAAATACTATGTAAACATGGTACATAATTATCCATATAAGTATATAGAAAATATAAATATTACATAAATATCAATGTATAGAAAATACAAATATTATATAAATCTATATATATACACTATATAAACTACAGAAATATCCCTATAAATATATATATGCTACATACTTAATAAATAATAAATACATAATAAATAAATAAGATTCATTGTAGTTTCTCGACTGACTGATGACGGCAAAAGCAAGTCAATCTCCACCGACTCCCATGTTAAAATGTCCAAGTTTGATTTCACTGTCAAGTAAACATGTTAAACAGCATATTCTACTGCAAATGTCTGACGGTGCTCTGAAGATATTTCGGTGGGGTTTGGCTGAACAAGCTGGCAGCCAAAGCTAACTTTGATTGACATACAGTAGGCATGTTCCCATCAGCTTCTTGAGCAACATGTCTGCACCCCTTACAAAGAAAAACTGTCTTCTTCAGAAACCAATTGGTTACGTGACCTACTGCTTCGTCCATTGTACTATGCAGTCTATGTACCCCATGTTAAAAAGAAAAACACAACAGGTAAAATTATATAAAGCAATGAATTCATGTAGAATTATGGCGTATACTTTTGATTGGTGGCCATCTTAGCCAATGACTAGCCATCATCCCTCGTTTAAAAGTCAATCAGTACGTTCACATGCAGCAATTCAACCTGGTTGCAGATCGGTTGCAGACATCGTTCCGACTTTTAAACTGCATGTAAACACCTCAACCTGGTCAAGTCAACCTGGTCAAGCCGGATTCATCAACCAGTTTGGAGCACCTAGATAAGCCAGTCGCAACCAGGTTGTTAACGCCATGTGTACGGGGACATAGATATTGCAGTCTGCGCATGCTCGAGAATTTCCCCCGGGAGGGGTTTTCCCCCGGGGGAGGGGATTCACCCGGAAGTGAAAGGAGACGACGCGTGCTCAGTAGTTGAAAAGGAGGCGGCGCGTGTTTAGCCATTCTTTAATTCTTCAAAACATGTCTACAGGAAGAACTCATTTTTGGTCCGACGAGGAGACGCATTTTCTGCTACGGCAGATGCAAGAGTTAAACATTTTGAGGTTCATGGATGGGCGGAAAAGTAGGAACGCAGACCTTTATGTTGAAATGGTTACCTTGGGTACAGCGCCACCTAGCGTCACGGAGTCAGCCATGCTCTGGTTACAGTGGCTTATTCAATCTGATTCAGTCTGATCTCAGAACAGCATGTATAATCCGACAAGTGATCCAATCTTCTGCATGTCATTATGTGATAAGATCTGCAACCAGGTTGAATCGCTGCATGTGAACGTACTGATGTCATCCTACAATCAACAATTGCAGCAACTCCACAGCCCCTCCAGCATAGCTGTTTGTACCACTTATTTGGACAATCGACTGTAAAATTACAGTCAATTGATGTCACCCATAGGTTTTCTGAGAAGAGATTTTGAAAACTCCTTTTTTCCCCATACTTGGCAGCGCCATGACCCAAATGAGAGCAACAGAGTTGCTGGCAAATGTTTGCAGTATAAAAAAACGACGCATTTCAGGTGGGGTTTCGAAGGTGAAAAAAAAAATAACTGAGTTTACCTCAAGCTAGGTTAGAACAAATTACTGATTTCTTCACATGACAGTGACTGATGAGGAGGTTATAATTGCTAGCTATTGACTAAGCTGACTACAGCTCCAGTGTAAGCCCCATATTATAACTATATTTACCGCTTTATATAAATTAAGCTGACGTAAAAAAAAAAAAAGTTCAGTCTCCAATATGAAATCTAGCTATCGACGCCAAAAGAGTTTTTGAACCATGCTGCAAATATTTTAATTTCAGCAGCAAAATTAGCCATTTTTCATTCATGGTTGGCGCCACGTGGGAACCAACTAACTTCCAGATGTTTACTGTCAGTATGTCCTAAATGCCCCGTACACCATTGTTACTAGCATTGCCAATGATGTTTAGCAGTGGCCACTGCTACTCCATTAGCCTACTTGGAAATTAATCTCCTGTTTTTGCAACTGGAAAACAATCTGTTTGGGTAAAACATGTTCGGCAATCTTACTGTAGATGAACAATGGAATGGAAATGCTTCATTACATTAAATCAATTGGTAAAAATTGATACCCACATGAACATAGATTTTATCCTCTTTAACACTGAAGCAATGGGTGCGATTATCTGATTTATTTATTTGAAAAAAATGTCATGTTGTGTGAGGTTTGTTCTTTGGTTCTGTTTGATTTCCTTATTTATTGTTGTTTTAAAGTTTTAATCTTTATAAAACTTTTCATTTGTGTTTACTAAGTACATGCCCTACTTCCTTTTTTATTTTTTTAAATGTATTTCCTTGGTGTGCAATGTTTTTCTTTGACTTCCTATGCTCACCCTTGCCTGGTGGTATCAGCATAGGAAAAAATTAAGTTCACCCTGTGATTTAGTTTAATGTCAGACCACCTTTAATCAGCAATAATTCAAGGGAAACCAGTCTGGTAAGGATCATTAGGCCATTTCCAAATAATTTGGAGCTCTTTGTTCAACAGTGGGACATATTTATTACAAATGAAATACACAGAATGCAGTTGCCAATCTTCAAATGAATAGATGTTCCAGTATCTTATGTAATGAACAGTGGCACTAAGGTGGAGTCAGATATGCACTGGGTCGTTATGGGAAGTACAAAAGCATTTATTGATGCAAAGATTAAACTAGGGTCTGGTGGAGGTCAGCATTCCTTTGGAGGAAGCACTGGTGGAAGCAGACTTTCCCCTGGGAGGCCAGGCAGGCGTCCAAAAAGCTGAAAGCGCAGGAAGAATTAAAGTGAAAGAATTAGACACAGTTGAGTCAAAGAAAAAACTAACTATTTGATAACAGAGCAGCAAACTTTCAGCATTTTACTTCCGGTATTAATAAGTGATGCATCTTGATCTTACCATGGTTAAAGATAGCAGTTAACTTGTGGCCATAACGAGGTAGTCTTGGCCTTACATGGCTGCTCTCATGAGGTCCAGGTGTAGTTAGACAGAGGTGAAACCATCAGCCACTGAGGAGCAGTTGGTAAGCTGCAGGGGCTAGGAGAGACAGTCAGCAGGACTGGATGCTGACAAGTTCAACTGACTCCCCAATGATTAAAGAAACCATTAAAAAAGGAAGAAAAGAGACAAAAGCAAAAAAGAAATCAAAGCAAAAACAAGTGTGGCTTTGATGTATCTGAACAGGAGGCAGAAGACAAGGAAAAAATACTGGATGAGGGTTCATTTGAATCTGTTGAGGGCACCTTTAAGGCCTGCGACAGCCACGATGAAAAGGAGGAAGAAGCTGGCTGTGAAGGGGGTGTTGAAAGCACAAGGAGCATGTCTTGTAATTGTCCAAACAACAGGAAGCAAGGTTTGTCCCCCAACAGCAATGGAAGCAACTGTGGCCACTCCTAAAGCAAAAAGGCAGCAAAACAGGATCACGAGAAGGCTCTGATGCTGCCTGCTCTGAGAGAATATGCAACATGGACGAAGCAGGCAATGAACAAAATGGCCATTGCTGTGCTGAAGGTAAGGAGGAAGATGGAACGGACAGTTGTGTAGAGACTGCTGGCCAAACTCGAGGAGCACCCTCAGTGCAAGCGTAAAAAGAAGAGAAGTGTTTCTGAGGTGATCAGTGACAACAAGGAGAAATTATATGTCAGAAAACACAACAAGCCACAATTTAACACCAGCGCATTATAGTCGAACCACAGAATTATTTTCTTCTTTGTGCGGCGATTGATTGGCCAGTATTGCACTATGGAGCCATTGGACCGCACAGCATCAAAAGAACAAGATCCTTCATGTGAGGCCTGCTAAGGCAAATACAAGCCTTGTGGAACTGCTGGATGATTCAGAAGTGACTTCCGATGATGAGTTGTTTGATAGCAGATGAAATTCAGGCATTTTTAGAAAAAACATCAGTCCTTCTACAAAAACTGCCACCAGTACCAACAGTTACTAAAAGAGAAATTCACTTACTACTGCCATGCCTCTGAGTGGACTAAGCCAGTCTGCAGAACATGGTTTGCCACAACCAGTGTCAACTAACTGCCCAAGTAATGACATATTCCCCCTGGGGGAAAAAGTAAAACACTCATGACCACTTGTGCAGCATTGTACTGTAATTAAGGATACATTTTGGGATTTTGGTGTTTTGTGCGGTCATTTCTCTTTTAAAATAAATGTGATTCTTACTTCTGTCCTCGTCATGCATCTCTCTTTTGCAGTTGTGCACCAACACAGCTTTCAATTTCCTTTTCAGGACATTTCCATTCATGTAGTTCTATTTGACAGAACCTCACTGTTTGTCTGGTGCAGGGCTTTTAGGGGAGAGCACAGTGTAATCAAAAATTGAGCTTTGCAACCTGGGATATTAGGGAAGAATGTTAGGACTCTTATGGCGCTTTTCCACTAGTACCTCTAGTACTCAGCCCGACTCGGCTCGGTACGGCTCGTCACGCATCGTCCCGGCTCCACCCGTTTTGTCCTCGTTTGTTTTTCCACAGCCAGGTGAGAAGTGGACGGGTTGGGGTGAAGCTGCTGTGACGTACTCGATTACGCAACTCCTTTGTTCGTGTCGGCGCTGATCAGAAATCAGCTGGAGCCGCGAGCGGCTGAGAGTAAAACAGAGCTCCTGGTGGATCTGATCGTTCCTTATCGCCCGTCTACATCCCTTTTTTAATTCTCTCCTCAGCCACCAGGTTTATGAACATCTGCACCTCAGAGTTGGATCACCAATGTATAATAAAATCGCTGCGAGCCGCCAGTCGTTCTCGCGCTGACTCCCGCTTCCTGATTCAAACGTCTGACGGCCCCGCCCCCCACCAATCAGTGGCGTGGAGGGTGGTGACGTCAGATCCAGGGCTGACTCAGCCCGGTTAGAACCTCGGCAGAATAGGTACAGAAAAAGTATCTGCTTGGCACGGCTCCACCCGCCCTCGGCCCGTAGTGGAGAAGCGCAAGACGGGGGCGTGGCGGGTAGAAGCGCACTGAGTAGGTACTAGTGGAAAAGGGCCATTATGTTTCTTCAGTATGATTTAGTTTCTCTCTTTTTTTCATTGGTGACAGTAATGGTAAAGGTTGTACCATTAAATGTGTAAGGAAATTCTAAATATAAAGATTTTACAAAGAATAAAACATCCATCTGTATTAAGGTTTGGGTATGACAGGAGTGCAATATGGGAAAAAAATACTAAACAAAGAATGTTTATTAAAAAGAAAAAGAAAAAACTGCATCTCATTAATCTCTATCAATATATAATCTAATCTCTATATCAATAATCTCTCGTTATTATACTGACCTCCTTTTCAAGCTGGCAGCAACTAAAAGCAAATGTAACAATTCAAAAGCTTGACTCATAGAAAATACACCATTTAAAAATCTGTTTAAATCTATTAGGGAGTGCTCTTTGAGAGTTTTTCAGTGCATCATGTATATAATTAATAAAATCTAAATCAGTGTAGTGATAATAGCTAAATTGACCATTTTACCATAATCCCTTTACTTGACTAAGAGGTCACTACTTAGTAAATGTATCACATTTGGATTTTGATGTTACAGACAACATTTCTCTTTACATGTCACAAAACTACTGAACACATGTTTTGTCTTGTCTTGTCTTTATAACATTTTCTTCACAAGTAGTAATTTCTTGATTGTACTAGCAATCAAGTAATAATATTGATAATAATAATGGTATTATTGCCCGACTGCAGCTGACCTCGTCAACAAGGCCCCCTCTCCCCCGTCCACCACAGACTGCCCCCCCACCCCTCTCTACGTTACATTAACGTAAAGACCCCACTCCTGACCTTATGCGTCACATTAACGCACATCCCAGGTCACATGTTTTTTCATACAGACTCATTATTCCAGCACTTTAGAACCAAGTTGTTGTACATTTTTTCCTTTAATATTATTTGCTCTTTTGTACGGAGCCCCCTTGGTGACATTTGAAAAAAATAAAATAATGCGTGGCCAAGCATCAATAACTTGTGGCCACTAGTTAATATCTCGTGGCCACGCATTAATAACTCGTGGCCATGAGATAATCAATGCGTGGCCACGAGATGATTTATGCGTGGCCACGAGATATTAACTCGTTGCCACGAGATAATCAATGCGTGGTCACGAATAATTAATGCATGGCCATGAGATATTAACTCGTGGCCACGCATTATTTTATTTTTTTCAAAATAATGCGTGGCCACGCATCAATAACTCGTGGCCACACATTAATATCTCGTGGCCACGCATTAATAACTCGTGGCCATGAGATAATCAATGCGTGGCCACGAGATGATTTATGCGTGGCCACGAGATATTAACTCGTTGCCACGAGATAATCAATGCGTGGCCGCGAGATAATTAAAGCGTGGCCACAAGATATTAACTCGTGGCCACGCATTATTTTGAAAAAAATTTAATAATGCGTGGCCACGCATCAATTAACTCGTGGCCATGCATTAATATCTCATGGCCATGCATTAATAACTCGCGGTCACAAGATAATCAATGCGTGGCCACGAGATAATTAATGCGTGGCCACGAGATATTAACTCGTTGCCACGAGATAATCAATGCGTGTCCACAAGATAATTAATGCGTGGCCACGAGATATTAACTCGTGGCCACGCATTATTTTGAAAAAAATAAAATAATGCGTGGCCACGCATCAATCACTTGTGGCCACTAGTTAATATCTCGTGGCCACGCATTAATAACTCGTGGCCACGAGATAATGGCCACACATTATTTATTTTTTTTTAAATGTTGCCAGAGGGGCTCCGTACTACTTTTGTATTGCACCAATCACCACAACAAATTCCTTGTGTGTGTTAAACTACTTGGCAATAAACTTCTTCTGATTCTGATTCTTATTCTACTATCGTTATTATTATAATTATTGTACCTGTGGCAGTTTAATAATTGCAAATATTGCAAGTTTATTACTAATTCTAATTTGTTAATTTTGCACTGTAAATAATAATTCATAGTTCATAGTAGTTCCATACCTGCCAACATTGGGCTGTGAAAAAGAGGGAGATTTTGTGGGGTAGCGGTTGGAATGCTCCACTCACAACATCCCCGCCCTGATATAAACAAGACGACTTTTAATGAGCTTTAAATCCATAGCTACAATGAAATGTGCTAAAATGTACCTCCCAAAATGACTCTACAGCCTTTTTGGAGCCAAATATGTTTAATATTAATAACAATAAAATACAATATACAATTGTACATACAATAATAACAAAAAACAATGCTGTCAATAATGTCATCTTCTAAACCACACACATATTGAATCACGCACTGAGGTGGAGTTGATGTGTGTGTGGGCGTGTGTGTGTCCAGGACTTCAATTTTCCAGGTTCCCTTTGTCACCCAAGGACCTATTGTAGTTAGGTGGCAGACTTTGCAGCTTCAATCACTTTCTTGGAGGGTACATACTTGTGGCCAGGGCTAGTATGGTTTATCTTGCAAGAAAGAAGTGCGCAAAGAGTAAAATTATCCATACTCATTCTGGTTTCTGTGAGGATCTTTTTCACCATGATTTGACTCCCGAATGAAATTAAATTGGTATCAGATAGCAGAATCTTTGCATCCATGGTTAAGAACTGGCTGAAAACACAACAGGATTGTACCCACTTTTGAAATGTTGTTACTGTGTGTGTTGTGATGCGTGTTGAGAGGGAGTGAATGAGTGAGGGAGTATGTGTATGATGTGTGGAGATTGTGGGATTATGTGACTGTTTATTTTGTGTTTGTTTTTAAATAGATGTAATTTTATATTTTGTATTATAGGTCCTAGATATTGTTGTATTTTATTGTTAGAAAAGCCCAACTAGGGACAGGAGTTGCAAATTAGCAATAGCTATAAACTCTATGTGCAGAACATCAGTTGCTGTCATTGTACTGAAACTATGTTTAAACTGCATTGTCAACTAAACCAATAAAATAAAATAAAATAAAATAAAATAAAAAACCATGCTGAATAACCTCTCTGAGCTTGCATTGCTGTGAGGGATGCATCTAGCATTGCCCTCATCAGTTCACGTTTGTTGCATAGCTATTTTGAAACTATGGGTGTGGGGCATGGATGTATTATATAACTGGATACCGGATCGAAAATGGCCGCCCATTCATTTCAATGGAGTTTGCTCACCCAGCGCATCCGCCGAAAAAATTTCTGACTTCCTGGTTTACTTCCTGGTACACGGGCCCATAGAGCATGCGCAGTTGAGTCACCTCCCATGATGCTCTGGGGCCTCCCATCATGCCCCGGGGCAATGTGAACGAGCGCTGCGCGCTCTGGACAAGCGCTGCGCGCTCATGAGTCCTTCAGACCGGTAATGATAGATGTACACAATGAAATTAGGGATTTATAGGGCAAATCAACCGATGCTGTTCTCAAAGTCATGGTTATAGACTACATGGTTCATTTGTGTGTTTTTTTTAATTAAAGATAAAACGAGTCATTTTTATTTAAGATGAGACACCCCAGGTTAATAGGCTAAAATAGGGTAAAAATGTAAATAGCAGGTATCACCATGAAACTTCCCAAGTTTATTACTTACATTAAGACAAATATTTTTTGTATTACAAGTTTTGTCAAGTATTATGTTTAAATATGTCAAATATTATGTTTAAATGTGGTTAATTTACTGCGTTACACAGAGGCTACGCCGTAGGCTCCGCGGCTCCGCGCACCCTACGGCGTAGGAGCCGCGGAGCCGCGGACTGCCCACTGCCCACTGCCCTGCGGGCACTGCCCGGCTTCGCAGTGCCCGCGGAGCTGCGGAGGTGCGGCTTCCCCGGGAGCACTGTCATAAAATAAGCTGAGGATTAAGGGTTAAGATGATGTTAAACACATGACATCTAAAACTCCACGGCACCGTCGCAACAACTACGACACATCTCTCTCCCTGCACGTTTGCTCAAACCTGATGGAGGTCAGTTTTATTGTGAGGTGGGGATCTCACGCCACAAGCTCATTTTGTTAATATTGACCCTCATTTAGTCCCGTGCAGGGCGCTGCCTCCAAATGAAAGAGCAACAGAAGAATATATTTGAAGTGCGTTAGGTGTGTGTGTGCAGGAGGATCTCAGTGGAAACACCCACACCTGCGCCTCCGCGGAGCCGCAGATGATCTACAGGATCATTAGAATGCTTATGAATGTGGTCGAAAACGCAGATCTTCGGTTATGTGTGGATGCAAATGTTTTTATAAACGGAGGGGGGGAAATATTCGTTTTTAAAAATACCCGGCTACGTGTGGACAGGGTCTTAGACTTGTGTTATTCCTGCCTGATATCTTATTTTCACAAACCACCGTTGGCTACAACGGAAATGTTTAAGTACAAGAATGACAAACCATTATTATTCTTGCTATTAAACATTTCTGTTTGGTGCAAATTGGCAATGCAATGTGTTTCTGAGTGATTATTCCGCCGAACGGCTTAGTTTCAGCCATCCTCGTTCCCGAGACACACACGACCGCGCTTTGCGAGTGCACGGCACAGCCGTGACGTCACGCCCAGAAAGAGACTTTTCTTTGACTTTTCTGGCCGTTATAAAACATTTTTGACGGATATAAAGTCCATGACTTAAAAATATAGAATACAAAGATTAGTAATTGGTGGTGATTACAGCTGGAGGTGTCCTGTGAACAGTTTTAGAGGCTTCTCTTTTACTATTGCGGTCTATGGGAAAAAAGCTTTCTGGGCCCCATGGGATTTTTTGTTGCAGTACCGCGGCTGGACACTGGGAAAAATCGGCGTTCCTGCTGAGCGCGAGACTGGGGGCCTGGTGTGGGGTGGCGCATTAACGCCGTCGGGCCGGTAGGGGGCAGACATGAGCACTGCAGCGCGGGGAGCGACACGGCTGTGATAAAAGGAAGAAGAGCGTGTTCAGCCATTACAGGAGACTGAGGAGGACAGGTCACCCGCAGCACAGAAACATGCTTTCCGTCAGAGTCGCAGCCGCACTGGCCAGGAGCCTGCCCAGGAGGGCTGGACTGGTTAGTATCTCCACTTACTAATTCACTGACAATCATGGACCTGCGGCTCGTTTTTATTCATGTAATCTCCGATCTTGTGGAGGTGAAGGGGAACTGTAGCTCCGCAGGCCGCTAGCTGCTCCCAGCTCGTGACGCGGCAGCAAGTAAAGGACTGCTGCAAAAACACACTTGATCAGCTGTTAATCTGTGCAAGAAACGTGTTGGTATGGGTTTGTCCTTGACTATGTCGCAGTTTGGGTGGTGCAGCTGTGAAGGGTAGCGCGCTAGCAGCGAGCCACGCTTGAAGGTCAGGAAGCCCGACAGCATGCCCTCTCCCCGGTGCAGCTAAACCGAGCCAAGCCTTCATCTGAGCCTCAACCAGGGGCTGGAAACCTGTCTGTATGTCTTACTTTGCAAGCATTAATAATGTCCGTGTCTGTGTCATTGAACGCAGGTGTCAAAGACCGTGCCGGTCGCCTGCGTGGGGGTCAACCACCTGCACACAACGAGACCATGGCTGCAGAAGACTGGTGAGAAACACTGGCCTTTCACTGACCAGTCCGCTCATTAAAACACATTATTGAGATTTTTATTTTTTTAATTAAGCTGTATTATGTAAGTGTTTCCTGCAGTTAATTGAAATCTCTTAAGCTGGAGGATATAAAAAGCCTGACTTTGGTAGATTATTTTGCCCTTGAAAACATGTTACCCCCCAAAAAACAAAATGCATATTTAGAGTTATGTGGTAATTACTTTAATTTTAAAGCTTGATTTTTTTTTTTTCCCACTTTTTTTTTTTTTTTAATTGTGTATGTTAATAAGAGCTGTCCTTTGCCTATTTACTGCAGTGAGCGAAAATAACCCGAGGTCAAATTCCCTGAAGAGCCCTTAAATTAATTTTTGTTTAAATTATGATTCAGATTAATCTCCATCTCACACATATAGCACTGTCATTTAAAAGCCAAACACCCATAAAAGGATAGAAATTTAAATATTAATGATAAAAGGTAGAAACAAAAAATAAATAAATAAAAAGTGCAGTGCCATAAAAAATTATATGAATAGAAAAAATGTAGTGTAATATTGCACTCTCCTGGATATTGCACAGTTATTGCACCCTGACTGACCCCAACAATCCCCACGTCCACATCTCTGAGATTCCACATATTAAAAAAAAATGCAACTCCAACTGCTGCAGCTTTCACTTTTTTTTTTTAAATTGTGTATGTATGTTAATAAGAGCTGTCATTTGCCTATTTACTGCAGTGAGCGAAAATAACCCGAGGTCAAATTCCCTGTCTTGTTTGACCTGACTTTGCCAATAAACCTGATTCTGATTCTTTAATTAATCCAAGACAGATTGGACATATACTTTTTTTTTTTTTTAAGAGTGAATAAAGTCTTTTGTGCATGTTGTCTCTCACAGGAACCGCTGAGGTGTCTTCGATCCTGGAGGAGAAGATCCTGGGAGCTGACACCTCAGCTGACCTTGAGGAGACTGGACGTGTGCTGTCCATCGGTGATGGTATTGCCAGGGTGTACGGCCTGAGGAATGTCCAGGCTGAGGAGATGGTGGAGTTCTCCTCTGGTCTCAAAGTATGTGTACAATCACAAAAATGCAGAAGTAATCTTTTGAGAATTGTCAGAATATTTTAAAGCTACTGAGAAAAAACGTTTATGAAAAATTTACCTTTTTTTATTTTCCTGAAATCCTTCTCAGGGAATGTCTCTGAACTTGGAGCCTGACAACGTTGGTGTTGTGGTGTTCGGTAACGACAAGCTGATCAAGGAGGGTGACATCGTGAAGAGAACTGGGGCTATTGTGGATGTTCCTGTCGGCGAGGAGCTGCTCGGCCGCGTGGTGGACGCTCTGGGAAATGCCATTGATGGAAAGGTAATTCTTTTTAAGTACGATCAAATTGGATTTTAAAAGGGGAAGAGAAAAAATTGAGTAATGGCAATGATAATTCTCATTGCCAACTAAATAAATATACTGAATCTTCTGATTAAATTGATTTGACTTAAATATGTCTCGTTATGAGAATCCATTTCAAAAAGACGTCTTTCCCATTTTCAGGGTCCACTGGGCTCCAAGATTCGTAGGCGTGTGGGTCTGAAGGCCCCTGGTATCATCCCACGTATCTCTGTGAGGGAGCCCATGCAGACTGGAATCAAGGCTGTGGACAGTCTGGTGCCCATTGGCCGAGGCCAGCGTGAGCTGATCATTGGTGACAGGCAGACTGGGTAATTGTTTGTTAAAGTTTAATTTGAACTTTAACATTGGAGTATGCTCTGAACTTACACACCCAAATCTCGTTGCAGCAAAACCGCCATTGCCATTGACACCATCATCAACCAGAAGCGCTTCAACGAAGGAACTGAGGAGAAGAAGAAGCTGTACTGCATCTACGTTGCCATTGGACAGAAGAGGTCCACCGTGGCTCAGTTGGTGAAGAGGCTGACCGACGCTGACGCCATGAAGTACACCATCGTGGTCTCTGCCACGGCCTCCGACGCTGCTCCTCTGCAGTACCTGGCCCCCTACTCCGGCTGCTCCATGGGAGAGTACTTCAGGGACAACGGCAAGCATGCCCTGATCATCTATGATGATCTTTCCAAGCAGGTGCGGCTTAGATCACCCTTTTTAAAACCCTGATGTCAATGAATGATGTACAGAGAAATTAACCACCTGGATCCCTCTCTCCCATCAGGCTGTTGCCTACCGTCAGATGTCTCTGCTGCTGCGTCGTCCCCCCGGCCGTGAGGCTTACCCCGGTGACGTGTTCTACCTGCACTCCCGTCTGCTGGAGAGAGCAGCTAAGATGAACGACAACTTCGGGGGCGGTTCCCTCACCGCTCTGCCCGTCATCGAGACTCAGGCCGGTGACGTGTCCGCCTACATCCCCACCAACGTCATCTCCATCACCGATGGACAGGTCCGTTTTCTGTCTTCAATAGATGTCGAAAGCAATAAATCCCAGTTGCATACTCCTGTACTAAAAATGTTTTCATTGGTTGTCTCATCTACTGCAGATCTTCTTGGAGACTGAGCTGTTTTACAAGGGTATCCGCCCTGCCATTAATGTGGGTCTGTCTGTGTCCAGAGTGGGCTCCGCTGCCCAGACCAGGGCTATGAAGCAGGTAATGTGACGTCAGTCATGTCCTCTTCCTCTGTTTTAAAGTTTGGAGAGAGCGGGGGAAAACAAAGAATCCCGGTTCAGTAATAACACTTGTGTTTTATTGTACAGGTGGCTGGTACCATGAAGCTGGAGCTGGCTCAGTACCGTGAGGTGGCTGCCTTCGCCCAGTTCGGTTCTGACCTGGATGCTGCCACCCAGCAGCTCCTTAACAGGGGTGTCAGGCTCACTGAACTGCTGAAGCAGGGACAGTATTGTAAGTGTATATACATGTCTAGTCCAGTTTTTCCCCTCCTATTGATACCATGATGTACCATAATCTGAGTTTGCAATCTTTCCCCCAGGTCCCATGGCCATTGAGGAACAGGTAACTGTCATCTACGCTGGTGTCAGAGGTCACCTGGACAAGATGGAGCCCAGCAAGATCACAAAGTTTGAGAAGGCTTTCCTGCAGCACATCCTCAGCCAGCACCAAGACCTGCTCTCCGCAATCAGGTGAGTACATTACCAGCCAAAATCACATTATAAAGTCTCTTTAAAAGGCCTGACTTCATCTGTTTTCTTTCTCAGGGCTGATGGGAAGATCTCAGAAGCATCAGATACTAAGCTGAAGCAGATTGTACTCACCTTCCTGTCCAGCTTCGAGTAATGGACTGCACTTGTCTTGATCTTCAGTGAGCTCCGTGTCCGTGTCCCCATTATGCTTATGTATGTGAACACTGAAGGCCAAAACCTCCATGTACAGATTTCTTGAAATAAAATTTTACAACCCCGTTGTGTTGTAAACATCTTCTGATTGTTTATTTGACTACAATAAAGATGTTGCAGGTTACTGAACATATTTCAAGCTGGGGAAGTGACATCACCCCTGTACCAACGTTGGACAATTAACATACGTTTTTAGGTTGTGGTTTTTTTTGAATGAGTGATTCTGTGTTCAATGATCTTGAATCATGTTCAATGTAATTGGTTGTTTGTAGGAGCATTATAAACCTGAAGTTAATGGGGGTCTCGACTGAGTGGAGAAAAGACCAGTGGTCTCTTAATGTGTAAAAAGTCAGGTGTTGGCCGAGCTACACTGCTGTCCATGAAATGTTTGATACTAGAGTAATAAATTCTGTGACACGTGAACCAAATGCAACTTGTCCCATCTTCTGTTTGAAGGTAGCAACAGTGAAAATAAGTACAGTTACTTCAAATCAAAATTCTACTCTAAATCATTTGTCATTTTGGTATTCATGATGGAATGAGACTTTCCATGGTCAGTCTTTAATCACTAAGGAAATTAATCCAGGTTATGTTTTTATCCTTTCGTTTCAGTCTTTTAACTATTGCACAAGTACACTACATTTTCTCCAAATAGCGACCAGAAATGTTTAAAAGAGGGACAAAAGCTGCAAGATACCCCTTTAACGAACAGATCCATGCACATTGTAATTGTTTAAAAACAGGTACCAAACCACAGATTGATAATGTTCACTAATGGATCTATATACGTTTTTACTAAAAGATTTATTTATAATCCTATTTAAATTTATTTTTTCCTTTCTAAATTTATTGTTTCTGCTTTGAGCCAAGTCTTGGTGGGCCAGTTTTTTCAGCCCTGGTATCATTAATCTCCAGCAGGTGGCCACAGCTGTCTTACATATAGAGTGGGCGTATGATGCTTAAGGAAGTTTAACAGTTGCGCCTCTATTTTTACTTTAAACTGCAAAAAGTCATTTTGACATTGATGCTTTTGCATTTAGTATTTTTGACTTCTTTAAACAAATGCCACGATACAAAGTCATTTCCATGACCCCTTCCATCCTGCTAAATGTTTCCATATTCTTTTAAGAGTTTATATTTTGTAAGACAGGGAAATAGACTGAAGTTTTTTTTTTGTTTTTTTTTTACAGAAATTGATAATTATAATTCAATGGGTGTTACATTTTCTGGGCAGTTTTATCTTTGAGCTGAAACCTTTCATTTACCACTGATGGAAGAAATAAACATACAGTACCGTATGTATGTGTTCAGTAGTAACGATTCCTTGTGGCTCCAGACACCACCATACACTTACAGCTTACTCATCCAAAATAATATCTGCTCTGATCATTCATATCCACACTCGTTACATACTGATATGTTTTCACTTCCTCTTCTTTGTGGTCTCTCTTTTTTCCCTCTTCCCTGTTTTTTGCCTTTGTTTTTTGGTCTTAGCAGAAGTGAATGTGTACAGCTGTTGTTGAACTGGAACACTAAGTTCAGTGTGAAA
Source organism: Cololabis saira (assembly GCF_033807715.1). NCBI lineage: Eukaryota > Metazoa > Chordata > Actinopteri > Beloniformes > Belonidae > Cololabis > Cololabis saira. The sequence goes on from NC_084595.1 coordinate 35,978,992, forward strand.
TCCATTAATAATAGTATACCTACAAACTATTTCCATATGTTATTCACTCTTCACATTTTGCCCCCTAGCAGAAACCAGAGAGGCTGCAGTATTTGCTTATCTGAGTAAGTGATCAGTAAATGACATGTATCCACAAGGCAATGATTTCAGTGACTGTTATTCTGCTGCTGTGCGGTTTTCTGACTCACACTTTCCTCCAGCAGCATCACCGCCTGCCTGGCCAGATGAAGTCAGACATGTGACAGAGAGTGAATGGAGCTCCTTTCAATTCGGGCCATCGTCGATGTCAGCGTGACAATAAGAGAGCTCTGTGCAGCCACAGACAACACAGTGACAGACAATGATGGGACAGAAGTCGTGGGGCGGCTTTTCAAGGGCTAAATACACTCAGAATCCTTGATTAGCGATTATTTCCTTTTCATTACCCCCTGTAGGACAAATCTTAAAATCTGTCTGCTTCAGTTTGTTGCAATACACAAGGGTGTCAGAATTTCAAAACAGCAGTTTCTACACCCTGCAGTCTCAAACCTCTCATACCTGTGGTTACTCAATGCTGGAGAGGAATTTGTAAAATACAATTTCATGTTAAATCCTGTGCCTTCAACAACCGCATGGACAAAATAGGTCTTTGTCTGCCTCATAATCAAATTTGCTTAACAGGGTTAGCAGAGTTTAGTCAATAGATAGAAAATAGTTTTAAAGGAATTTTGCATCTTTACCACATCATTTTAACCCTAAAAAGATCATGCCAAGCTACACGTGGCAATAATTTGTGACAGTTGATTTTATTTATTTATTTAGGTTTTGTTTTAAATGACTGCCAACTTGAGTAAACATTTGAGAGGAACCAAAACAAGAAGTCTCATGCTAGACGGTAGTGGAGTGGATAACAAAACTCATGTCAGATGTTTAGTCAGCAGTCTGGAGACTGCGTTCCAGCAGAGACTGGAGTCTGATCTGGGATCAGGGTTATAATAGATGTAAACACCAAATATGAATGTATTACGTTATCACTAGACCTGGATGTCAGAGAGCTCAGTACATGCCAGAGAGGAGAGTTTGTGCATACAGCTGAAACCAGAAGTTTACACTCTGCAAAAAGACAAATACAATTTTTTTTTGTCTCACTGTCTGAAGTTAAATCAGACTAAACTTCATCTGTTTCAGGTCAGTCAGGATTACCAAAATTATTTCATTTTGCTAAATGCCATAATAACGAGAGCGAGAATTTCTTAGAGAATTTTATATTACTTTCTTTGAGGTCAAAAGTTTACATACACAAAAGGTACTACAGTATGTCTTTAAATAACGTGGAGAAGCACAGATGATAATGTCATGGGTTTGGAAGCTCCCTATAAGTTAACTGACAACATGTGAGTTAATTGAAGGCACACCTGGGGATATATTTTAAGGCCACACCTCAAACACGCTCTGCAAGTCTGGTTCATCCTTGGGTGCAATTTCCTGATGTTTCAAGGTGCCAAGTTGATCTGTTAAAACAATTATATGCACGTATAAACATCATGGGAATGTCCAGCCATCACACAACTCAGGAAGGAGACGGGCTCTGTGTCCCAGAAGTGAACATGTTTTGGTCCGAAATATGCAAATCAACCCCAGAACAAAAGCTCAAGACCTTGTGAAGATGCTGGATGAAGCTGGTGAGGAAGAGTCATTATCCACAGTGAAACGAGTCCTGCTCTGACATGGGCTGAAAGGCCACTCAGCGTGAAAAAAGCTTTTACTTCTTAAGAAACAGTTACAGTTTGCAAAGAGACACCAAAACAAAGACCTTAAAGGTATAGTCTGTAATCGTATTCAAAAACATTCATTGTTATACTGGGTGAAATGGTCCTTCCATCCTGAGAGTAGCCAGTGAATAATGTGTTCAGAAAAAGGAAAGAAAAAAATCTGACCTATCTGACAGCTTTAATCCTGTAAAAACTCTGACCAATCTGTTTTTTGCAAACCGAATGAAACGGATTGGTCAGAGGACTAGAGGCTTGGCAGGAGGGAAAGAACCAATCAGAGGCCTTCAATTTAAGTCCCGCCCACGCCCCCCTCTGTTCCATGCGCGCACTCGTCACATCGAAAATCTAACGGCTCGCCCTTCTAAAAAGGCTAAAAAAAGAAAGCCAAAGCGCGATGGAGACATGTCCTGTGGTCTGATGAGACTAAAATGGAGCTGTGTGGCCATAATGACCAATATTACATTTGGATGAAAAAGGGGGGAAGCTTGTAGGCTGAGAACACCAGACCAACTGTGAAGCACGGAGGTGGCAGCACCATGTTGTGGGGCTGTTTTGCTCCAGCAGGAACTGGAGTTCTTCATAAAATGGACAGCATCGTGAAGAAAGAACTTTACATGGATATATTAAGGCAACACCTCAAGACATCACCCAGGGAGCTAAAACTTGGCACAAATGGGTCTTGGACGCAAATGGATCTTCCAAATGGACAATGACCCTAAACATCCTGCTAACATAGACTACGTTTACATGCACTCAATAACCCTTTTAAAACCCGAATATTAGCAATAACCCGAATTTTGACTGCATGTAAACGTAGTCATAGTTAAAAAGTGGCTTGAGGACAAAAAAAGTCAATTTCTTGGAGTGGCCATCACAAAGCCCTGATCTGAATTTGATCGGAAATTTGTGGGCAGATCTGAAAAGGCTTGTGCGAGCGAGGCGACAGACAAACCTGACTCGGTTACACCAGTTCTGTTAGGAGGAATGAGCCAGAATTGTGAAAGGTTACCCAGAACATTTGACCCAAATCATGCAACTCAAAGGCAATGCTGCTCAATACTAAGGAAATGTATATAAACTTTTGACCTCGAAGTAATATAAAATTCTCTAATAAATTCTCTCTCTCCTTATTGTGGCATTTAGCTAAATTAAATAATTTTAGTAATCCTGACTGACCTGAAACAGGAGAAGTTTGGTTGGATTTAGACTTTAGACAGTGAGACAAAAAATGTTATGTGTCTTTTTGTACAGTGTACTTCTTGATTCACCTGTATGTATCTCCCGGAGTTGCCATCCACACATAACCGGATAAATAAAATGTAAGAATGGGCTGTCTTCAAGCATTAAAAACAGAAAAATGAATTATAGTTTGAGCTGTATTTAACATTCACCCTGCTACTGTGTGAAGCCTATGACATTCATGGAAACTAAGACAGATCTGCCTGTGTTTGACATTGCATTATTTTGAAAATATTAAATGTATTCTATTCATTTTTTTTTCTCCCTCTGTGGAAGTTAGGTC